>NC_088934.1:27917500-27950000 GCF_038396675.1 Hydra vulgaris | reverse complement strand
ACCTCCATGCTTGACTGTTTTTGTAAGATTTCTATCTAAGAGTGAATCACAAGGTCTGTGCCAAACTCTTTGTCGTTTTTTAAAGCCAAATATTTGACATTTATTCTCATCAGACCATAACACTTGTTAATATGCAGTTTTGCAAGTGCTAAAAGTTTTTTTTTGTTTATACGACTATTGAGGGGTTTACTTTTCAGAAGAAGGTTTATTTAAACCACCTAAATTTTTAAACCACTTAAGTTAAGTCTTTTCTGTGCAGTTCGACAGGAAACATTTAAATAAGGATTTTCAACAATCTGTTTTGAGGTTATTGTTGAATTTGTTTTCTATCAGTGCAATTAAGATATTGGTTCTTGTTGAAGTCTTAATGGGGTGACCAAGTCTTTTCTGATTTTCAGCAGAACCAGTTGTTTCATATTTTATACACATCTTCCTATCACCACTTACTGATATTTGATATTTTTCATCACATTGCTTGTAGGTTAGGCCCTTTTTTCGATCATAAGTGACCCAAGATCTGATGTCCAATGAATAATTTTGATGAAAAACCATTATTATTATTAGTTTTACTTTTTCTAAAATAAATCCCAAAAAATATAGTTTAAAATGCTTATTGTTAATAACTTTAACAAAATATTTTTGATATTAATCCTTTTTAGTGAGTAGTTATTGACAAAACATATTTCATAATAAAAATGTAGATGTTTCTTACTTTTGTCACATTTATTTTAGACAGAAAAACTGTTAGTTAGCTAATTTCATTATATACAGTAAACTCCTGGTTAATCAAACCTCCAAGGGGTATAAGAATTTACTTCAAATAACCCAAAATTCGAATAACTGAAAATAATCTTTAAAGTGACCTACTTTAAGTTACTTTCAAATTTTAACAAAAGTTGAAAGTAAAAAAAGAAAAAGACCCTTGGAATGAGGTGTTTCTTAAGTTTTACCTGTTAAACAATAAATATTTTACAATTTATTGAAAAAATAGTCGATTTTTTTTTTTTTTTTTGTTCCTTAAATGTGTTTTTTTAATGTCAAGGGGAGCAAAAAATTGTTTTGAATAACCAAAATTTCTCATAACTGCAGGTTCGAATAACTGCATTTCTGCATAACGGCTTTTGCATGTGTTTGTTAATGAAAATTCACAGGAAATGAAAATTGCTTCAAATAAGCAGAAAATTCTAAGTGCCATTTCAAATAACCGGGAGTTTACTGAATATTTATATATATATATATGTATATATATGTAAATATATATATATATATATATATATATATATATACATATAGTTTATATATATATAATTAATATATATATAATTTATATATATATATATATATATATATATATATATATATATATATATATATAATTTATGTATTTAATTATAATTTTTATATTTAGATGTATATATATAATTTAAATATATATATATATATATATATATATATATAATTTATATATATATATATATATATATATATATATATATATATATATATATATATATACACACACATTTATATATACATATAATTTATATTAATATATATATATATATATATGTATATAATTTACATGTATATATATATATATATATATATATATATATATATATATATATATATATATATATATATATATATGTATATATAATTTACATGTATATATATATATGTATATATATATATATATAATTTATATATATAAATGTATATATATATGTACATACATATGTATATATATATATATATATATATATATATATAAATTTTTTATTGAATTAGTAAGATTATTAGATATATATAATAAAATATATATATATAAATAGATATATATAAATTATATATATATATAATTTATATATATATATTTAAAATATATATATATATATACATATATATATATATACATATATATATATATAAATTATATGTATATATAAATGTATATATATATATATATATTTATATATACATATAATTTATATATATATATATATATATATATATATTTAATAATATATATATATATATATATATATATATATATATATATATATATATATATATATATATATATATATATATATATATATAATTTATATACATATATAATTTATTTATCTATATATTTTATATATAAATATATAAATTATATAAAAAAATAGGTTATATGTTTGTTTTCAGACTACTAATGGTACAATTTTTATTTTTTGATTTAGATTTTGTATCTCAATAATATCCTGGCCTATCGATACAATATCCTGTAAATTGTATTTTTATATTTTGCATAAATATATATACAAACACTCACACACACATAAATTTTAAAGAAAATATCTATATTTTTACATATATATCTATAATATGTATATTTTAAGATTTTTTTTATTTATCATTGTATATTACTGTTTGTAATAAAAAACGATTTTGGAAATACTGCAAGAGCAGAGTTCAACCTACAATTTAGTTTTGTTTGTCAAATCAATATATATTATAGCCACGTTTTATTACGTTAAATAATATTTTGCGATATTTTCTACAGCGCATTTAAGCGTTGATTCAACGTTATATTTCAATCTTTACTCGACGTCTTTGAGTCACGTTAAATTGACGTTTTACTAACGTTACAAATCCTTGCAAAATAGACTGCTTTAGCAGCGTTTCATCAACGCTTTTTATGTAACGCTTTTTCAACGTTTAGTTGCGACATTTTCGTAACGTCATTTAGTAACGTTTTTTTAACGTTACGCAATGACGTCTAATCAACGTCTATTAAACAAACGTTTCATATCTTTGCAAAATCGATTACTTTGTCAACGTTTCCGCAACATCTTTTGCGACCGGTTTTCAACGTTGATTCAACGCTGACATGTTTGCTGGGAATCGATTCAACTCTATCAGTTGCTCCCGTTATTAGTTATGAAAATGACCATATTCCTTGTAAAGTTCCTTTAAATTTATCGATATCCTCAATAAAAATTGAGACAACTCAGCATAATAAAAATAAAACTGTTTGTTATTGAACTGTTGTTATTGAAATTTTGTCTGGTGTAATTAATCAACTATGTTGTAAAAAATATTTACAATCAAAATTAAATCTTTCAGAATGTTTCCTCAAAAAAAAAAGGACTCAACTCAATGTTTAATATTTGCTGTTCTAACTGCAATGAAAAAACTGAATTTTGTACTTCAAAGACATATTTTGGGAAAAAATTTTGCATTTAAATAATAGAATAGTTTATTCAATGCGTCATGTGGTCAAGTTATTTCAGGATTAGATAAGTTTACATCTTTAATGAACATTCCTAAACCTATGATTAAAAATGATTACAACAAAATAAATAAATCTGTCTCTGATTGTGATAAAATTGTCGCAAAAGAAACAATAATTGATGCTGTTAAAGAAATTTGTCAATCTTCTTCAAATATTGTTGACACTGCATTATCAACTGATGGTAGCTGGTAGCATAGTGGGTTTTCTTCATTAAATAGAGTTATTACAGCAATATCAATGGACACAGGTATAATTCTTGATTACGAACCAGTGAGTCGGTCCTGCAAAGCACGTAGTCTAAAATTAAAACTTAAATAAAATAATCCTTTTGCATTTGAAGCTTGAAAGTCATCACATATTTGTAAATAAAATTATTGTGGCTCTGCTTCTGGCATGGAAGTAGTTGTTGCACAATGAATATTTAGTCGTTCTATTTCACAAAGTAAACTAAGGTATGTTAAATATTATGGTGAGGCAATTGTAAAAGCTTATTCTTTATTCCTGGTATATATACTCTTAATTTTAATAGAGTATTAAAATCGATCAACATCTAAAAAGCGACAACAAGTTATTCGTGGATGCAAAAAAAAAAAGATGACTCAGAGAATGACCAAGAGGGTATCTATATGATTCTGGTTCTTGTTCTCATAAATAACAGATTTAAAATTGAGTATTTGATAATTTTATTTGGTAAAATTGTTAATGTAATATTTAAATGCTTTTTTCTCAAATTGTCAATTTCTAACCTCTCGGCCATCCTATCTCATTAACCGTATGTTAGATTTGCATGAAATTTTCACCAAATGTTTATTGCATCTAATTTTACTATTGGAATTAAAAGTTTTACAATACTGTTAGGAGTTTTTTATGTATGGAAGATTTAGTTCACAAGAATGCATTTTTTTAAATACGCCATTTTGATAAACTCAGCATAGCTTAAATACTTTGTTTTTTAGAACAATTTTAGTTTTTTTTTGTTTTTGTTTTTTTAGTTTTGTTCTTTATTACAATATTTAATACAATAATTACAAATATATCAATAAGAAAAATTACAAGCAAAGAAATCGTTAAAAAAAAATAATAAAGAAAAAAGATAAAGAACGCGGACATTCGAAGAAGACCACACAGGTCTTGTCACCGAGAACCGCTGTTGAAGAACTTTAAAATTAATTTAGATTTTAGAAAAAAAAAAAATAAATGAATAAAAATTTTAAACTTTTCTTTAGTTATGGTCTTTATGGCTTGAATTAAAATATCAATTTTTCTGAACCGCATGACTCAAGCGAAAACAATAATATCATAATATTCTTGATAAACAAATACGTCATCTTACTCGGATCTATACAATCACTGATTCTTGTTACTCAAATGTATCTTAAAATTACACTAACCTTAATTGTTATTTAATTAATAAATAAACGAAAATAATAAGAAATGATTGAACTAGGTACATCCAAATGCACTTTAAGGTTGTCCAAAAGGTTGTGTAGAAGAATTTATCAAATGTTGGTGCGTTTACGTTTACGCTTCCACCGACAAAAATGCTAAACCACTGTCAAAGGATGGTTAACTTCCAAAAGTATCATACATACAGTATTTGAAGATACATCCATTCACAAACATCAATTTCTTTTTTTTTTTTTTATAATTTTTTTTTATTTTTTTTATTTTTTTTTTGTTTCTATCTTTTTATATACATTTTTTATTACAAAATTATAAATAAATAAATAAAGATTTATTAGAACAAGTTTAAAAAAATACATGTTCTAAAGCACATACAAGTCCAATAAATAGACACTGACAATATACCCTTAAATTAGAAAACAAAGTACATAGAAACAAATATAGTTTATAATAGAAACATTCAAGATTTCATTCATTTACTTTATAGACACAATGTTTATCGAAATTGCACGATTTTATTTTATTTTTAAAAATACAAATGTTATCAGCATTTACAGCTTCTGATGTCAGATTATTCCAAATATTTACAACTCGTTGAAAAAAACAATATTTGCGAATGTCGAGTTGACATCGTTGCTTTCGAATCCTAAAAGTATGACCACGGGTATAATTACTATTGTTAATTTCGAAAAACAAGTTTTTATCTATGCAAACCAAATTATGCATAATTTTGAAACATATGACTAAATCATGTTTTAAACGTCTGAGTTCCAGAGAATCCAAACCAAGCAACTGTAAACGGCTAGAATAGCTTAAACAATTAATATTAGCAATTATTTTTGTGAATCGTTTTTGAATATTTTCAATAGATTTAATTAACATAATTTGGTGTGGCGACCAAACTGGAGAGCAATATTCAATAATTGGTCTAATATAAGTGGTAAATGCACGTAATAATATAATAGGATTGCAAGTTTTAAAGCATTTTAGGATTAGGTATGCTCTAGTATTTGCTACATGAATGACTCTGGCAATGTGTTTTTTGTAGTTTTGGCGGGAGTCCATAATTACTCCAAGATCTTTTGGGTTAGGTGACCAAGCTAGAATACAATCACCTAACTTGTAATTAAAACTAATACTATGCTATGGAGAAAGTGCTATTCTGTGTGCAAAACATTTCTTGCTGGCAATTGGTAATTGCCAAGTATCCGACCAAATAATTATTCAAGAGCAACAGTTAAATCGTGGCTCTGATTCATATCGCGATACGAACTTTATAACTTTAAATCATCAGCAAAAAGTTTTATTGTACATTCGAGATTGTTTACTACAGATGATAAGTCATTTATAAATAATAAAAACAAAGTTGGTCCTAGCACACTACCCTGAGGTACACCACTGACAATTCGAATCGGATCTGATAAAGCACTACTAATCTTTACCTGTTGAGATCTGTCTGTGAGAAATGCAGTGATCCACTTTAAAAGGTTACCACGACTATTGTATAATTAAAGTTTAAATATTAATTTTGAATGAGATACGGAATCAAACGCCTTTCGGAAGTCAATATATATAATATCTGTAATCAGATGATTGTCAAGTGCGGTACTCCAATCGTTAGTAGATTCTAAAAGGTTTGTACATGTAGAACGTTTATTGATGAAACCGTGCTGACTAGGAGATATTATGTTATATTTATTTAGATATTCAACAATATGTGAGTTGATAATTTTTTCCATGATTCGACAACAAGTACAAGTTAAAGAGATGGGTCTATAGTTGTTAGGATCCAATGTAGCTCCGTTTTTAAAAATTGGGGAGACGAAAGCTTTGCGCCATTGATTAGGTAAAGCGTTTGATGTAAAACTAGCCTCAAAAATATATGAAAGAGGAAAACGTAAAACATGAGCTAACTTTTTAAGAATTGCATTAGGTAGACCATCAGGACCGAACGAGGTACTTGGATTAATTCCCATTAGGGTTTTATACTCTGACTCCACGGAAAAATGAACCGTGTCAATACTTATTGGATCATTAACATAGGTGGCAATATTAGGTAAATAGCAATTATCGTCCGTAAAAACACTTCCAAAGTGATTATTAAACACTTTAGCAATTTCTATATTACTGAAAGTGACCTTGTTATTGTTATTTTTGTCTATTAGATGGTGGTGCTTATTAAGGATATTCGTTTTATTGTTAACACATTTATAAAACTTGCTAATATTGTTTCCCTTTACTAGGGAAATAATATTAGCACTTTAATTCAATTTTTGATTGGTAATTAGATAAGATTAGTTTGCAATTCCTGGCGTACTGTTTGTAAGCTGATTTGTTATAAATGGTTTTATTATTTGTCCATCTTTTCCATAATAATACTTTGCGGCTTAAGATTTTTTTAATGTATTTTGGATAGTGATTACTCGTTTTGTTATAATACTTTTTCTTAATAGGTACAAATTCATTAATACCAGTACCAAAAAGCCTTAGAAAAATGACCCAGTAATCCTCAATTGTACAGGCACAAGAAAACTCGAAATCCCAACTTATTTTTGATAAATATAACTCAAGACTCCTTAATTCAGCATTAGAAAAGCCGTAGAAAGATTCTGGTTTGTTTTCACACTGGTTGAAATTGTTCGTATTTATAGAAAATTGGACTGTGTTATGGTCCCTAGTGCTAAAAAGACACTCAACAGATATATCACTTTTTTAGAGAACTTTTATTCGAAAAAACAAGATTCAAATTCATATTGCGCGTGGGTTCTTTAACAAATTGGTGCAAACCGAGTTCGTTTACGAAACTACTATGACACTTTTCGTTTGGTGAGACATAGCTAGGCCAATCCATTTTAGGTAAGTTGAAGTCACCAACAAATATAATTAGTGTCGAAAGCCGTAAATAGGACTATAAAGACGCCTAAAGTAAACTCTAACTTTTCGAATGAATCAGTCATACTACGAGTAAGATGAATTATTGCATGTTCAGTAGAGTTATTTCTTTTAAAACCGTATTGATTTATGTAAAGTATATTATTAACAGCAAGATGATTAGATATTTGGTTGAACAAAATTCTTTCTAAAATTTTTGAAAAAACAGAGAGGATAGATATTGGTTGATAATTACTGACATTTGATGGTTCACCTCCTTTAAATATAGGCGTTATTTTGGCTATTTTCAATTGATCGGGGAAAATTCCTTGATTTATAGAACATTTAAAAACTTTAAAAAGAGTATGTTTTATGGTATCGTGTGAATCTATGACTATATTACAATTTATATCATCAGGACCAACTGCTTTATTAGTTTTAAGCATTTTAAAAGCATTTCCAAATTCTGAAGAAGATACTTCAAATTTATCTAAACTAGAGATTAATGGAAACACGTAATCATTTATTGGATTAATCATATTTGGAATATTTTTAGCTAAATTTGGGCCAACAGACCCGAAATATTTATTTAATTCTCTTGCTATTTGTTTGAGTTCATATAAAAATACGCCATCAACTTTTATAGTGTTAGGCACAGAGCATAATTTTAATTTACTATTTCCAGTAATTTGACATATTTTGCCATGCGCATTTTGAATTATGTTTATACTTTTCTAGTAAATCATAGTAATATCTTTTTTAAATTTTTTTCTTTGACTTTCATACATTTTAGTATAATTTTTATAAATAATTTTATTTTCTGGTGTTGGTTTTTTTAAGTACTTTATATACAGTTTTTGCTCTATTTTTGAGGATTTCCTAAGATCTTTATTGACCCATGGTGACTTTAAACTTTTGTTGGTTATAATAAATTCACGTTTTGGAAAATTTACATCATATATTTCATAAAAAGTTTGAAAGAATGTATCGTATACTTCATTAGCTTCAAATGAACTGTTTATATGATTCCAATTTATTAAAGATAATTGATCCTTAAACGATGCTAGATTTGCATCGGTGAAAAAACGTTTGATAATGACTTTTTTACGTTGTTGTATTAATTTGTAGTCAATATTAATAGAGAAAAAAATAGGGAAGTAGTCGGAAACGTCACCTTTTATTATACCTGTTTTAAGAGTTTCATTAAAGATATCGGTTGTTATAATGTTGTCAATTAAGGTAGCTAAAGTTGAGGTTACTCTAGTAGGTTTGTTAATTAGTGGAGTTGCTCCATGTTTGAATAAGTCATCGTAAAACTTTTTAATGTTGTTATTAACGTGATATTCAAAACAATTTAAATTTACCTCACTAATTATATAACTTAGTTTCTTTTCCTTAAAACTATTTTTTAAAATATCATTACACAAAAGTGCATTAAAACTTTCAAATTGGCCAGATGGTGGACGATAACAGCAGCTTATAAGTACGTTTTTAGAACCATTGGTTAAAAGTTCAATTGATAAAAGTTCTTTATTGTCATCAGAAATGCTCATCTCAGGCCTAATAAAATACCTCAAATTTTTCGTAATATAAAAAAGTACACCACCTCCGTGTTTATTTGCTTTATGCGCAAGTGGGATCATATTAAAACCTCGAATATGGAGATTTAAAATAGATTTAGCGTCATCAAATTCACAGCACGTTTCAGTTAAGCAAATTATACTAAATGTATTTGAAGTTTCCTCTATCAAAGTACACAAATTTTCAAAGTTTTTTTTAAGACTTCTAATGTTAAAATGAATAACATTAGAAGTCCTAAAAAAAATAACATTTAAATAACATTTAAATGATCCCGAGAAAGAAATTCTTTTATTTCTTTGTTATAAAAATAGGAACAATTTTTCGCAAAGCTCCTACATCATTAAAATAGTTTAGATCCGGATCTGAATTAGTGCAGTTTATAGATTACTGTTGTTAATCATATGCCAAAAAATCATATTCTATATGATTTCGGTTACTGAAAATGGCCAGGGTGGCCTAAACATTTTGGGATGTCTGCCATTTTACTTGATAACCATGGCAACTAATAAATTTATTTTGGATTATTTAAAATCCTGTTATATACTTGTTTCTCACAATATTCTTGGTTTTTTGTTAAAAAGATTTTTTCAATAAAAAATTTTTTGAGAGGTCTTATACCTAAATGTTGAGAGGTCTTATACCTAAATGTCGTATAATTAATGTACTAAACAGTAAAAAATAGGAAACTGACAACTCCCTGTGTATCAGCAAAATATTTAAATACCGTGAATAAAACAAATATATAATAAAAAGCTACCAAAGGGTAAAAATATATGGGTACTAGAGGTAAAAACATGTTGGTGTCATGATATCCAATCAGATTTAAGTAGTGGATATGGTGATCTCCCCTCACCACATATATGAAGAAGAAGTATACAAAATGTCGATGTGGAATAGAGTTTCTCCGGTTAGGAGAAAAACAAACGATTTTATAAATCTCTTATAAGATACACGTATACGGAAAGGTGCATATGTTAGCAATTTTTTAGAATAAATAGCTGTACTAATTAATATTGAAGTAAATAAGTAAGAAATGATCGGTGTGATATAGATATTGAAGTATAGAAATAGTCGCTTTGGTAAAGTTCCGAATTTTACCTGTCCGGAAAGTTAGGATATAAATAAGGAAAAGGTATTGAAACGGTCGTTGTGGAATAGACTTACAAAGACCCGTATTTTACGTGTCCGATCAGCTATTTTTAAATATTAATACTTAAAAGGAAAACAGTTTTAAAAATCATTTAATTCATTATTAAATTCATATTAAGTAGGAAATTTTTTTTTTTTCAGTTTTAGTATAAAGTGTAGTAAGGGGCTTGGCGGTAATTATACCTTCTTGCCCCCAGCATCATTATTTATATTGTTTTACATTTTGAACAAATTTATATAAAAAAAAAGTTCAAATTAAAGATTTAATTTTAATAACTTTCATTCCTTTAAAATTTCAAGGAATAATAAATCGTCAATAAATCATTCAAAGTTTCAGAAGGAAAAAAGACTCATTAATTTTTTATTTTAGTTTCAAAGTATTAGTATAGTGTTGTTTCCTAGCAGTATTTTTGTGTTGTTATGGTAATATCGCAATAAAAAAACTCAGTCCTTCATCTTTTGAACAACTGTTTTTTTTAAACAATAGTATAAGGTTGGCCAAAGTCTCAAGGTTTTGCAGCGTCAATAAGTGTAATAACTTTTTGACCAGTTCTATCCTAGTTATGAACGATACTAGTTGCCTCGGTGTACTAAACGCTGACAACTCTAACAAAGTATATCAATAATACAATATAAATATTAAAACAAACTCCGACAACTCTAGCAAAGTATATCAATAATACAAGATTAATAATTATATACAAATACAAGAAAATGTCGCTATAAAAAAAAAATCATTATATGTAACAATATAAAACAATATCGATTCAAGTGCAATAAAAAAATATTTTTAAAATCAATTTTAAATCTTTATTTAATAGATGTCTTAATATTACAATAAGCCATACTACACAAAAAAATTTATTTTATTATTTATACAATTTTTAAATATATATTAAATTCTTGTAAATCAAAATTTGAATAAAAAAACAAAACAACTAACACATCAACAATGCTACTATAAAAACATAAAATGTTCTTTTGAACATCCAGTAACTAGAGAAAATAGAGTTTTATTGCATTTATGGTTTATTTAATTATACAATTATTTCAATTATACAATTTCAACTTATACAATATAAAGGTTTCTTTCAATATACTTATACAATATACGAAATGCCCGAAGTTTAATAGAGTAAAACACACGATTTTATCACGAAATGTACATTTTATTATAATGAAACGAGCTATTTCATTTGTACATTTCTCAATCATCATCGATTAATCAAACAAGTTTCTACTAAAATAATACCCACATAATTGTACATTTCATCAAAAAATCTAACTTTAAACAAAGAATATTTATGATGAAAAGTTTAACAGAGTTTATTTCTAACGGATTTTTTTTTTGTTCATCAGAGTTCACCAACAATACGATCAGTCCACAAATCACCAAACACACTAAAATTTTCCAAAAAAATGCATATTTTAAAATTTTATTTCGATAGTCAGAAAAAAAATTATTATATAAGGTCCATAAAAAAAATTAAAACACAAAACATTCGATTAATTTTACTTTGTACTCTATTTCATTTTTTTGTTGGATTGCTGCATAACTACTTAAATTTTCGTATCACTGCATGCTGAATAGGGTGGAGCGATTTTCATAATAAAAAAAAAAAGAGTTTAAAAACCAATATTACTGAGACACGAATCAATGTCTATTAATTATAAGATAAAAGTAAAAAAACATTTTTTGATTTTGATGAGATCTTGAGGGTCCTCTTTGGAATTTAAATTCTTGACAGGTCCTAATATTTTTGAATTTTTTTTTTTAACCATATCAACCTTGGACTCAAAAAAAGCAGAAAAAAATGCTTGTTTCATAAATAATAATTTTATTAAAAAAAATTTTTAGTGAAAAAAATACTCGCAAAAATATACCTTAAAACCCCCGTTTTGTTGAGGACGGGGGGTTTTTAATGAAAAAAACAACTCTACTTTTTTAATTTTAATTTTTTAATAAAAACAAATATTATTTTCAAAATCAGCATATTATTTTGCTTCTTTTAAGTATCAAGTTGATATAGTTTAGAAAAAAAAATTTAAACAATATTAGGACCCATCAAAAATTTAGAATCCAAAGAGGAACCTCAAGAACTCATCTAAACTAAAAAAAAAAAGAATAAGGTTCTCTTTTCACCAAAAGATATTGATTTGCTGCTCAGGCAAATCAAATTTCAAAAATTTTCAAAATCGCTCCAGCCTAATGCTGAACCATAAGCATGACCGTATATGGCATTGTGCAAATTTCAAATTAAGTGTGTATGAAAGAGTCAAACGCTTTAGGCTATTTTTGTTCCATCACCACGATTTTTTGCAAAGCATCATCATTTAGCACAAGCATAAACATACTTAAGTTTGGAGTCCACGCAATGGCTGAAAGTGTCATAGTTAAAACTTCTAAAAATCCTGCGGGCGCACATGTGCGTCCAGCACACGAGTCTTACATATTTTGTTGAAATACTAGACTATTTTGAACCAGAATTACCATTGGAACAAGTATAAATTTGCAAATTTTCATCGAAGTTAACAATGTCATGCCTTCTAATGTAAAAATACTAACTTAAAGCCAAAAACCAATTGCAGAAAATTTTCCACGGAACGGAAATAAAAATTGTTCAATCATATGAAAAAATCTAAGACGCGCAATATGCCCATTAAAACACAAGTGATGTAACTCCAATTTTATAATTTTCTGAGTTAGGCATGCTACTGTGTATTCTCGAGTCCTTAATGAAAGTAAGAGGGAGGGGGCGGGGTCGGTTTTGTTTTTATCAGTGACTGATAAAAACAAAAACTTTCAGGGTAAACAGGCTTTAAAAATCGTCGAACTGGTAAATCTCGATTTGTCAAAAATGAGCTTTTGATTTATTTCATTTATTTTATTTAAAAAAATATTAGTTTGGATTTTTAAACTGAAATTTTTTTATAAAAAATACTTATTTTGTAACATGAGAAAAACAGCACTTACTACTACTACTACTACTACTACTACTACTACTACGCTACTGATTTTTATAACTTTGTGGCAAACACCCTTTAATATCTCAAAACAAGAATAATGTGACTTACACCACTTGTTCTTTAATGGGCTTATATGTATGCATATGTATGTATGTATGTATATTTATATGTATGTATGTATGTATGTATGTGTATATATATATATATATATATATATATATATATATATATATATATATATATATATATATATATATATATATATATATATATATATATATATATATATATATATGTATGTGTGTATATACATACACACATATATATATATATATATATATATATATATATATATATATATATATATATATATATATATATATATATATATATATATATATATATATATACACATATATATACATATATATACATACACACATACCAAAAAAGTAAAAGGGCCCTCCCACTTTAAAATTTTATGCCTTAGGCAGAATTTTTATTTTCATAATAGCTATACTATCTTAAGACAGTAATTCTTAGAATGCTATCAAGAATAGAAAAATAAATTAAAGAATATTCTAAGAAACTTTGTATTTGTTGAACTACTTTAAATATAAACTTTTCTTCTTATTCACAAATTCCGCAATTTATCTAATTCTAATGTTTGTGCTTTTTCGTTCTCTATTGCCAAATTGCACAATGTTTGAGACACTCCTGAGACATGCTATTTCTTAAATATGATTTGATAATCTTTAATTTGCTGAAAGATCTTTCATCACTTACAACTGTCACAGGTATTGTCATTAATAGCAATATTGCTGTGCTTACATCTGAAAAATCGCATTCCATAAATCTGTATTTGATGAGCAGTATGTCAGCTAAATCTTTTAATGTAGTTGCTTCTGTGATGTCATTTTTAATAAAAATGATTGCATTAGTTAATTGGGTTAGAAAATGTTTTGTCAAATCGTCTGGGTATCAATGTAGCAATAATTTAGCTGATTTAATTAGATCATCTTCAGACAATTTTATTAAATTTTGAGGTTGCAAAAAATTTAAAAGATTTGAAAGTTTTTCTATTCCAGCAAATCTATTACTTATTTGCACGTTAACAATATCTATGGTCCTATAAAAAACATTAATTTGAAATCTTTTTTCAGCGCATTCGTTTAAATCACTTCCACTTAAATCATCAAAATGTCTCGCATATTTGGATTCTTAACCTTAAAAGTTGGTTTTATTTTCTCCTTACTGTAAATAGTAACAGCCTCTAATTTTAATAAATCGTAATTTGATCTAAAATCTTTTAACTTGAATTTCAGAGTAGCAAATAACGTGGCTGCTTCGTATAGATCTATGTACTTTTTTTCTAAGTTTTTTGAAGCATAATTTACATTCGTTAAGATGTGATACATAATGACGCAAATAAAAACAAATTCAAAGTTTTTATTTTGTCCCTTAATTTTAGAGCTTCAGTTTGTTCTACTCTTTACGAATATTTTAAAGAAATTTCAGTTAAAGTTTTAACTATATCTAAAAAGCGTAACTTCATAGCTAATAAAGAATTAATTCTTGAAGATCATCTTGTTGGGTTTAATTTTTTTAATGTTACTTCCGACTCCCCGCTAAAATTTGATATCAAATCCCATCTTTTAATACTCTTGCCAAAAAAAGTAAATTTCTTGTAAAATTATAAAAAAATTGTTTACTTCTCTACAACCAGAAACAGCGTCATTTATAACCAGGTTTAAATTGTGACTCGCACAATGAACATATTGTGCAGATGTGCAGATATTATTAATTTTTCTGAACTCCGTTATAAATGCCGCTCATCATATTAGCTCCGTCATATCCTTGACCACGGCACTTTTTTAAATTTATTCCTTTATTTTTAAGCAATAACAACATTTGATTGGTTAAACCTATTGCCGAATGATCCTTTATTTCGTAAAAACCCAAAAATGTTTCTTTAATCTCTATTTGACAAGGTTGAGTGTCCTGTATGCAAATTATGTGAACGTATCGCAGAATTAAATTTAATTGTTCTTTTCTAGATACGTCTTGAGTTGTGTCAACTATAATAAAAAAAAAGACAGATTTATTTATTTCCAATGTTTTTTCTAAATTTTGGCTTAAACATTGAACCACTTCATTTTGGATAGGTGGACTAAGATATCTTATAGTGCCTTTAGGCGGCTTATTGAATACTTGTTTCATTGTATCATCGTACTTTGACAGCAAATAAACATGAGACAAAAAATTGCCATTGTAAATTTTATCTGCCAACACTTCACTATGACCTCAAAATGCAAGTGAGTTTTTTGTTAACATTAAGGTGATGTTAAATAACCTTTCTAATACCATCTTCCAAAATGAAGCTTTATGACGAATTAATGTCTCTGTATCCTCATTAAGTGTTCTGTTTTGCTTTCAATGATCGTACACTTGATATGTTTCAATGTTTTAGGCTATTAGCATGACTTTTTATTTTTTTACTTTGCCCTTAGCCAGTCTCGAACTCCCGAACGCCATTGGTTATTTTTATCATTTGAAAATAACCAACATGGTTCACAATATGCTGAGTCCAGAATTTTGGAATAACAGAGCCAAAATCGCTGTGTTCGATCAAATTTATATGCACAATAATAATAATTTGTGGAAAAATGTCTACAATTTTGTGAAGGATCTTTTTTAAATGGTCCTTTTGGTTTACATTTTTCAGAGGAAATAATAATTCTTTTTGTGCTATCATCAAGAAATTTTCCTTTAAAATATCCCATATCTGTTGTTAATGTATTTAATTCCTGAAATATATTCGGTTCTGGATCTGTTTCTTCAACTTGCATTGCAGTGGTAAGATTGTTAGGATTTGCGAAAAAATCTGCATTACTTTTATAACGAGCTTCATTATGATCTTTCGAAATTTCATTGTGTTCTAAGTTAATTGAAACAGATAACATTTCTTCTTGTTGGGTTGCTTGAGAAGTACTAGTAATGACATTGATATTTTTATCTGCAGCTACTTTACTAGGTTTCTGTTCTACCGATGAAAAAAATAAGGACATCTTTTTATTGTTTTTACGTAATCTATCGCCAGCCTCCTTTTTTAATTTCCTTTTTCTGGCTCCACTCATATAAGTTCTTTTTAAGTCCATGCTATTGTAAGAAAAATATTTTATTAGAACAATTATATTAATGTATTAACCCTATAGATATAAATATATTTGAATAAATAATAGACTTAATTTGTATTTATACTTTAGTTCGTATTTTTAATCCACCCTTTTAATTTTATATCAAATATGTACACATAATTTGTGTTTCTTTGTTAATTCGTACTATCCTCGTACTATAACAAAACCTATTGCGTACTCAACACAAAAACATGGTTCTACCTGTATCGCATTTATATACATTTTTTAATTTATTAATTCAAAATGTCAGTAATTAATTTATATAGGAAATTTTAAATCGCTAGAATAAAATTCCAAGATTTTTTTAACAAGCAATTAAAAAATATTACCAATATTATAAATATAACTAGTTTATTACCTATTAGCTAAACATTTTGATAACTCAACTTATTGCAATGAAAATTATAATTATATGATTTTACTGCTGTGCATGAATGCATAAAAAACGAAAAGCACTTACCTTTTAAATGTAATAATATTTAATAATTTATATTTAATTTTCCACTTCAAAATCACCTACAGTGTTGGCCAAAAAGATCCGACCACTAAGGTTTTTAGACAGAAACGTAATATCACTTCAATTTAATGATAATATGATTGAATTAAACGCAACAAACAACATTCACATAAGTCAATGACACACTTTCGAAGAAACCAACAAGTAGTTCACATCAGAAAAGAGTTTTTAGTACCTTGAATGTCTTCCTCCGGTTTTGAGGACAGCATCTATTCTTCGAAGCATAGAGGCGACAAGAGAGTCACAGTAATCAGGCCTTATTTTTTGGGACCACGCCTCCAGTAGCCTCCTTCAAAGTTGTCGCCGAATTCGAGTTTGCTTTTGCCACTTTTGCTTTCAATTTTACCTAGCAATTTTCAATCGGGTTTAGATCCGGTGACGAGCCAGGCCACGAAGTAAGAACGTTGATGGAATTCTCTTGAAACCATGTCTTGACGATCTTTGCCTAATGACATGGCGCGCCGACACAGTTGTGAGTTCTGAGCCAAATAGAAACATTTTCCTTTATTATTTGTACATAATTAACGGCTTTAATAGTTTCACCTGGCGGCACGAGATGGATTCCCGCTCGACCTCTGGCAACAATTGCTCCCCAAATCATAATTGCAGGGCAATGTTTTACCGCTGGAGCAACATAACGGGCATTGTATTGTGTGTTTGGTGGCCGTCGAACATTCACTTTATGCATAGCAAATTGTTTCACCTGCAATTCGTCTGAGAACATGACATGTCGCCACATTGCCACGGTCCAATTTTTATGTGCTTTACAATATTTGAGGCGGTCACGAATATTTTTCTGAGATCGTCTGAGTCGTGGTTTTAATGCAGCGCGATAGGATCAAAGACTGAAATTGTCCGCAAGACGTCGCCGAACGGTGCGAGAGCTCACATTCACATCAGGAGGCAGTTCATTGAGAATTTATGAAGATGATGCCAGTGGGTCCTTCGTGGCTGCACGGCGGATCATAGAGTCAGTTTTTGATGTGGTACATCTCGGTCTGCCACTCGATCTTCCAGCAGCGCTGGTGGCTGTTGACTTGATGTGCTGAATGACGTCGTGAACAGTTGTCTTAAGCATTTGAAACTTAATTCTCCAATAGAACTTTTATTGAAACGAAACCTATAATAGAATTTCTATTGAAACTAAATTCTACAATAGAGTTCCTATTATAGAAAAATAATGTTTTTCATTTACGAATACGTAAAAAATCTCCACGGGGCTCTCCCGCCTTGCGGGGTTGTGCTCCCCCCTACTTACGCTACTGTATATATAGGGGAGAGTGGGGCTATCTATCTATCTCTCTCTCTCTATATATATAAATATAATTATATATATATATAATATACATATATATATTATATATATTATATATATATATATATATATATATATATATATATATATATATATATATATATATATATATATAATTATATTTAATAGAACAGTATATTTAAACCAATAAAACGAATAAAAACTTTTTGTAAGGAATTGTAAGTTCATGTCTGTTGGTAACCATCACCCATTAAATATAAATGTCATTTTTCAAAAGCCCATTTTGAATCGTATTTGATCACCGGGGTTGGGGTTGTGCACTTTAAAAATACTTAAGTAAAAAGTAAAAGTAACAAAGTAAAAAGACTGCTAAATGTAAAAAGGTTTTTAAATCATCTCGGAATAAAACTTGATATTGATTTAATCCATCAACCTAAACATTATTATAACAGACTGGCAGATTTACAATTTACAGACTGGCAGTTTTTCATTGATGAAAATGTTTATCTGCTATTCTAATTCGATTTGGTATGAACCCTTGCCCTGCTACACTAAATTAACGTTTGCAGGTTGCAATAGCTGGCAAGGCAATCTTTAGTTCAAAAAAGACAATTTTCAACCGTGGAGTTATAAAGGTCATCAAGTGATGAATTGATGTATGTTTAAATAAATGTTATCAGCAGCATGCTGCAGTAGTACTAGTGTCAAGTGACAATCTAAATTGAAAAAAATCGTTTTCAATTTCAATCATGATTACTTTATCTGCTGAATTTACTCTTGTGCTGTCATGGTTTTTAGCTAGCTACTGCTGTCTTTATTAATTCTCTAGGAATTCCAGACCAATTCTTTTTTGTTCATTGTTTTTGATTGTTTATTGCGATGTGTGTTTAAGTTGCGTATCTTGCATTTTGTATTTGCAGCTTTGCGTCATGATGCAATGCTTGAATCTAACGTCAAGCGGTACCGGTGTCAGTATCGTAAAATTTTATGTATTATACGATTCATTTAAACCGATAAAGTTCAAACACTTTTATACTTTTTAATGAAAGTAACTCGTTACAAAGTAAAAAAGTAAGCCTGAAAAGTAACGAAAATAAAAGTACTACGTTATAAATGGAACTCGTTACATGCAAAAGTACTGCAAAAAGCAACGAAGTAATGTAGTAATATCCCAAACCTGTTATAATGTAATATCCACACCCTATTGATCACTGATGATTTGTGAAATTAGCAGTTCCATAAAAAGTTACTTTCATTTAATTTATATGTATATTTTTACACAAACATGTATGTTTGTGTGTTAATATATATATATATATATATATATATATATATATATATATATATATATATATATATATATATATATATATATATATATATATGTATATATATATATATATATGTATATATATGTATATATATGTATATATATGTATATATATATATATATATATATATATATATATATATATATATAAAATATATATATATACAGTACTGTGCAAATTTACAGTACTGTGCAATTTTAATATATTCAAAATAAAACGTCAAACAAAATGAAATTTAAACAAAAATATGGGTACAAACATATTTTTTATTAAATTGTGTAATATAATACTAGTTTTATTAAAAATATTTTAATTTAAATATATAGAGAGACTTAATTAGTATTTAGTGTGACCACCTTTATTTACAATAACATCTTGGAGTCTTTTATTTATACTTTTATACAGATTTTCAGTAAATGTGATAGAGATATTATACCGTTCTTCTTTTAGATAAGTCCAAAGCTCATTTACATTCTTTGGCAACCTTCCCATCTTCTTTCTGTCTAAGTAGTCCCAAACATCGATTATATTGAAATCAGGGCTCTGAGGAGGTCAAGGCATGGTTTGAAGCGCTCACTCCTCTTCCAGATTTGACAAATAATTTAAACTAATTTGCAAGTATGTTTGGAATCGTTATCCTGTTGTAGGATAAAATAGTCCTGATCAGTTGTTGTCCAGAAGGCACAGCATGATTATGTAAAATATTTTTATATTTTTCACCTGTAAGCTTTTCTGTTATTCTAACAATATCCCCTGCCCCTGTTATTGAAATACACCCCCAAACTTGAATATTCCCTCCACCATGTTTGATAGTTGATCCTAGACATGGCTCCCTTAATGCCTTTCCCTTTCTTCACTTAACATACTGACGTCTATTTGTCCTAAATATTTGAAATTTAGATTCGTCTGTAAACAATACCTAGTTCCATTGATTTTTCTGAAACTCTTTGTGCTCTTTGGCGAACTTTAATCTTTTTTCTTTATTACCTTTACATAGTAAAGGTTTTTTAATAGCTACACAGCATTTTAATCCAGATTTTATTAAAGATCGTCGCACAGTAGACGCATGTACTAAAGTTTGAGCAGCCGTGGCGCAGTGGTCAGAGTTCTGGCCCAGAACCCAGAGGTCCTAGGTTTGACGCCAGCTCTAGCCCAACAAGCGACATTGGTACGAAAGGAGGCGTGAACTTCCTGTTAAATGCTCTCCCGCGGTGCTCTGTGATATGCTCGGTGATTCTGCCGTAATTAGGTAGCATGTTACCAAACAATGCTTGGAAAAGTAGTAATAAAAGTTTTGGTAACAATAAATGACATTTTTCTATAAGAAAACATTTCTATATAAGAAAGCCCAATAGCATATAAATTTAGCATATAGATATGGTACAGCGTTTTAATTTATAATGTAGTAGCATGCTTCTTGTAATGAAGTATAACATAACCTTGTAATGAAATATAACATAACATAACATCTCATGGTAGAACGGTAACATACTTCCTTTGCCATTTCACGGTAGTGTTAGTTGCTGACTTATTGAAAAGTCACATTGTGATATATAATTTGCAGTTTTCATCTAAACTTGGTTTTCTGTTTCTTCATTAACTTTTAATCTAGCTAGATATTAACTAAATGTAATCTATATAAAATAAGTATATTATTATAAAAATATTCAATTCAATAAATTTATTCGTTTATTTTTCTGTTTGACAATTATGATGATTAAGCTTTACGTTTTAAGATAAAAATATTATGTTATATACTATATCAGATTAAATGATTTCGGTGAATTTAACTTTAATGTTCTAGTTAAAAATAGTACTGTAACTGGAATCTTTTAGACCTTCAGAGGTTTTATATTAGGGCTTTTTTCTTTACTTCAAAGAAAAAAAAACTAAGTAAAAATATATATTTAGTAAAGTTAACAACCCACAATATGGATCAGTTAAGAATAATTTTAAAACATTGTAATGTTATTTAATGTTCATATGTACTTATCAAGTTTTTATTTTTTTTATCCTTAATTGGTTAAGAATTATACAACTTTAACAATTTAATTAAAAGTAAACTGATTCTACTTGAAACCTTTAATATGATATAGTGTAAAATTCTCCTATAAATGTTCTACTATTTCTATGAAACCTAGTAAAATAAACCTTGTCTATTAAAAAAATTATTCGCATGTAGTACGAATATTTACGTGTTGGGGGTTGTTGCGTATCATTAATGGTAAAACCCCTTTACCTTATTTACTAAGCTTTTAAGGTTTCATGATACCACAATCAATAATGATCTGTTTTATTGGTCGCTCTTTTTTCTTTTTACATATTATCTTGCAGAAGGATTGGCAATTTTAGATTCTGCTACTTTTCTTATGAGACATATCTCAATAGTGTATATATAATTTATTTTAAAAGCGGAATAAGATCGTCATTTTGGTGAACTTTTGACAATTTTGAGTGCCGAATCTAAATTAAAAAAAAAATTAAATACTAAAAAAAAAAAAAAACGAAAAAAAAAACCAACAACAAAAACTAACAAAATTTTAACCATTATTTTTGTCTTACACACTTGCGTATTTAAATATCTATTCAAATTACTAGATCTATTTGTAGTAAATGCAGTAATTAAGGAATAATAAAATAAATAAAATACAAAAGTCTCCAGTATAAATACAGTATGATTCTTTTATCTAAATTCTTTTAGTGTTTTTTTTTATATCAACTCTATATCTATAATAATTCTCCATAAGTATATAAATTTATCTATAATTTGAAATTCATTCGTTAAACTTAAGGAAAACAATAAGTTGGGGTAATTTATGACACACTCTGAATAATCCATATTTAACAAAATTTTACCTGATAACATAAACTATTTCTAGGGTATTTTAACAGTTAAAAACTGTTTGTAACAGTTTTCTTTAACTAAACAATGTTATGAACTCTTACTCCGTATTTTCAAAATACACATTTCGAAATATATTTAACACAATTTTTTTTTTGATTTCAAGCATTTTTCATTACTTAGGTATCTGATGAAATCTTGAAATTATTTTGAAGATCTTCGTAAATTATATTATTATAGCTTTTTAATGCTTACAAACTAGAGTGCTGATCTCCAAAGATGATCTTCATTAGGATTCTTCATTTTGAAGCCATAACCTATAAGTACAAAAGTGGGAAGAAAAGATTTCAAAAAAAAACAATTAAAAATATCCTGTTAATGGTATGTTATAACATTCAAAGAAAACTCGAACTTTACGTCATTATTATCGAGCAAAATTAATCATTACAACAAAGTGAACTATGAATTGTGGCACATGATTATGATTAAATTTTAAAAACCATATACAAAACAAAACTTTATTATAAAGAAATACATACCTTGATTAATATTTTAACTACATTTTTATTTTATACTGTCGAAAATGATAAATTTTTTAATAAATCATAATACAACATTTCAACTGACGCAAAAAAATCCATTCAGTAAATGAATCTATTAACTATTTCTCTTAACTTATTATTTTTGTTATTTTCTTCTGACAAAATAAAGTATTATTAAATCATAAAAAAATATATTGTTTTTTTTCTCATAATTTGAAATTTTATAGTCAACTTTTTTTTTAATTTAACGCCCATGCTTCCACACTTATGTAGTATGAACAAGCTTACATAATATCACTTAATTATCTAAACATGACATCATTGAAGCTCTTTTTTACAACCCCTTACCAAATTTATTACAACCTCTTAACAAATATATGTTGTCTTTCTTGAATAAACAAATATATATGTTCACTTTCTTGAATAAAACCTACCATCATATAAATTCCATCAAACTCTTTGGAGTTCTTTCAGTGAACACAGCTATTAAACAAAGAATATATTCTTTAAACAGTTCTTCATTGAAAGTACACTATTTTTATTCTTACCAAATGACAATCTTTGAGGAAACGTGTTATTTTCAACACACTGGCACATTAAAAGTGTGTTGAAAATAATTGTGCCAACAAATAATAAAAAATATTTGTGGAGCAGAAATAAAAATCCAAGAAAAATTTACAGTAAAATATTAAGCAACCATAAATAGAACATTAAAAAAAAAACTTAAAATAAAAACTTAAAAAAATTAGTAAACATCTCTAGTAAACACGGTTTTTTATGCAAAAAGCAACTGTCCAACATTTTGTGTGATAAAATCAAAAAGACAAATGCACTTTGTTAAAAATATATTTAACCTGTCGAGTATTCTACAGTTCATCCAATGTTTTTAAGTCTTATTGTTGAAAAGCTTTTTGAAAATTATTTATAGCATCTTTTCTGAAATAAATGGATGTGTTAAACACTGGCTTACTGGAATCCTTTTCGAAGGATCCAAACTTAACATGCGATCCAATAAATCTCGAAGCTGACCAACTTTACGTTTCATATCTTCATTAAGCTTTTGCTTTCCAACCAACATATCCATTAAGTCTTTTGTAGCAGATGTATAGTTTATGAATGTAACTTTGTCCTAATTCACAAATAAGACAGTATTAAAAATAAAAAAACTAGATAAAATTTTTTGGCAATGCTAACTATCTCTTAATTATATACCAATGGTCATGTAAACCAAACAATTGTTTTACAAGAATAAAATAATAAGTGTTTATAATGTTTTAACATTAACAACACGTAACAACAATGATTTAATTTGCAAAATCAGGATTTACAAAGTGTGTGTGTGTATATCTTAATATATATATATATATATATATATATATATATATATATATATATATATATATATATATATATATATATATATATATATATATATATATATATATATATATATATATATAAAGAGAGAGAGAGTTTAATGTACTTTTTTTCAGTATTAGACTACGCCTAAACTTCACATAGGTTAAAAATCAAAGAAGTGTACATTACACATTACAAGGGAAAATTATGTGTATTACACATTGTGGGAAAAACCTGATTTTAATAAACAGGTTTTAAATTACACGCTACCACTCCAGCTCTAATCGGCATTTTCTATTAGTCTATGGCATATGTATTACACTAATTATCTACATTTTCCATTATTCTATAACATAGGATTTCACACCTTTCATGTTTTCTTTTGCTTGACTAACAAATAAAATTAAAAAATTTTTTCACTATATATCAAATAGTTTTGGTATTTAACAGTTTTATACTTGAAAATGTATATTGTATAATCAAAACATGTTGTTGAAACTGAAACAAATTGTTATATTTATTAGACTTTTTAAGAAATTTGTGCTATTACACACACACATATATAATCAATATAATATATATTTATATATATTATATGAACAATATATATATATAAATAAATACATATGTATGTATTTATGTGCATATATATATATACATATATATATATATATATATATATATATATATATATATATATATATATATATATATATATATATATATATATATATATATATATACAATATTATATTAATAATATATACATTTAAATCTATTTTATAAAATTTTTATAAAAGAAAATATCATGCGTATATATAATCAAAAATCGATTAAAGCTATGAAGGAAAGAGTACAAAATTGAGTTTTATGGCTGATGCTGATGCATCGGTATCAACTTGCATCAATTGCCAATTAAAAGTTATCATTGGTGCACCCCAAATTTCAAAGTTTGCATTTTAGTGGTAAATTATGAAATAATAATGATATTTTTTATCCCCACATTCAATAAAAGTAAAAAAGAATATTAAAGATTATGATATTTTTTATCCCCACATTCAATAAAAGTAAAAAAGAATATTAAAGATTATGTTTTTGTTAAATTATGTATTGTTTTTGTTAAATTATGTATTGTCTGGTTGTCAAAAGACAACCAGACAATACACAATTTAACAAAAACAATGTATCTAGTAACAAAACTAATAGTTCACTTAAACTTATATGAAAGCAAAATTCAAAACTTT
The DNA here is from genome assembly GCF_038396675.1 of Hydra vulgaris. Lineage (NCBI taxonomy): Eukaryota > Metazoa > Cnidaria > Hydrozoa > Anthoathecata > Hydridae > Hydra > Hydra vulgaris. The sequence goes on along the minus strand of NC_088934.1, from coordinate 27,924,437 downwards.
TCCATGCGTGCCATATCAACAGCAAAGTTAGCTAGCAAATGGAAATTTCAAAAATAATAATTTCTTAAATGTCAGAATGTTCAATACACTTTTTAAAAATTGAAAAACTCAAAATTCAGGAAAAGTGTTTATTGAAAACAATTAAACATCAAATCAAAAAATGTGTTTTTTGTGTACCATTAGAAATATTAAATCATAGATGTAAAGAACATTATTTTTTGACTGATAAGCTTACAAACTTGAGGTGAAGCTTATAAATCCTAAATTTCTTACCATCCTCTTCAGAGACGGATATTACTAAAAATTAAGTTAGTTGGTATATGGCTTACTTTTCATGAAAATAAACTCAGTAACAGCAAAAATACTTTTCATAAATAATATTACTTCCAGTTAACATTGTAGTTTACATTGCCAAAAAAAATTTGTTATCATGTTAGATTGAATTGATTTTTCTCACAGTTATTTTATCTGTAGCTAATTTATTACAAAATTTATCGTTGTTTCATTTACCTGCATTTTTCTTATTTTAAATAATTTATTTCTTATTTCTTATTTATATTACTATACAAATGCAATGTAAATATTTAAATTTTTCAGTCATTAAAATTTAATATTAAAATAAAAATTAAAAAATACTGACCTTCTGAGTTATTTTGTCTACTTCAATATACATAAAATTGAAATTTTCATCAAAATGTTTATCTCGAAACATTGCTTTTTTAATAAGTTTATTTGGCATTCTCCCTTTAACATCCATCATAAGTTTTAACATTTCATTGTTTGTTTTCCCAGCAAATAATATCTTTCCTGTATAAAGTTCATATAAAGTACATGCAACTGACCACAGATCAATCATAGTATCATAGGGACGTCCAATTACTAAAGCAAAAAACAGTTATTAAATTAAAGTAAACTGTAAAAAAGAATTTTATACCACATGTTGAAAAAATTGATACATTAAATATAATGGACCTTCATTGTAATCATGTTAAAAAGTAAACTTTTATATGTAAAAATTAGCAAATAAAAAGAAATTGTTTATATAGTATGACCAAGTCAAAATAATAAATAATTTTTTAAACTCATGCCTTTGAAACTTTTTATTTTAAAGATAAATTGAGGAAATAAGCATGAAAAAAAAGCATCCAAAAAATAAGCATGCTTGTTCAAACTAATTTTAAAATTATTTGACTTGATCATATTTACTAGATTGTCGAAAATAGAATTAAAAGCAACAGAATCAACTAACTTATTTCAGGAGCTCTATAAAATCTGCTAACTAAATATGGTGTAATATTGTTTTCACTTATAGTAGATGCTGATCCAAAATCGCAAAGCTTCAGAACAAGTTTTGATTCATTAACCTAAAAAAATTTTTTTTTTACATTTTTGCGAGCTAATTTCCTAAAAAAAAACCAACCATGTCCTCGATCCAGGATTTTCTGTTTAAAAAGTTCCCTAAATAAAAGCGCTCAAGTTGGACAAATTTTGAACCTAACCCTACATGTCACAAATTTAAACTTATTTAGGTCTAACCGAATCTGTGGCTTTTAAAAGAATGAACTAAAAAATAATTCACCACACTAATTCAATGACACTAGAAAAATATAAAATTTAATGCTTCAACAAGGTTGTTTAGCAATATTTGAGTTAATAGTTAGCAAGAATAAGTTGTAACAATAACAAAAAAATCCAAAACTGTAATAACCCTCCAAGCCAAAAGGAGGGAATACAATAGAAATAAAATCAAAATGCAACATAGCAACATATAAACTTAAAATCCTTGATCCAGAGACAAAAGTATAAACTTAAAAAAATAGTCTTAACTTATATATATATATATATATATATATATATATATATATATATATATATATATATATATATATATATATATATATATATATATATATATATATATTTATATATATCAGGGATGTTGAGTCCCAAAAAGGACTCCGGATTTGAAAGTCACAAAAAGATTTCTTTATCCTAGTTTTTGGTATCCAGGAGCTCTAAAAATATAAATAAGTTTATGGACTACTAATAGAAAAAAAATTAAGAATTTTAGGTTAGAGGAACAATCGTTTTTTGAGCCTGGAGTCCTTAGGTATAATGGCGGCAAGGACTCCGGGACTCCAAGACTCCGGGCTCAAAAGCAATAAGTTTCAAGTCATTAAATCTCATGAATTTTTTTTATTATAGCAGATAAAAAATCAACTAACATGTTTAGAGCTTCTGGACACAACAGACTCGGAAAAAGTAGAGATGTAAAGCCAGAGTCCTTTTTGGACTCCGCATCCCTGATATATATATATATATATATATATATATATATATATATATATATATATATATATATATATATATATATATATATATATATATACAGTGCGTTTCATAATTCACAGTCACTTTCATGAATACATGTAATATATAATTGTAGAGTACAGTACATTATACATTAAATGGATCAACTTGCAATCCATTCTTTTCAATACACAGATGGAGAGAAAGTCTACGGAAAGTGCGGTTATTAATGGAATGTAACACAAATACAAGCATGTCAGCAAATGCTTGTAGAATCACTGTTTTCAATTCTTCTTTGGTTTTCATCTTCTCCCTCACAATTTTTGGTTTTAACATCCTCCACAGAGATGTTTTTAACATCCTTTTTGAGAGGGTTTTAACATCCTCCACAGAGATCGGTCCAAATTTACCTACCTAGCGATCTGCAAAATTTTGATTCAGAAATTTCCTCGTTTTTAAAACGAGACTCAATTGTATATTTGCTCTAGTCAGCCATCTCGAAATAATTGAATAAAGGAGAAATCAATCAATAAATAAATTAATTTAAATATATATATATATATTGTAAATAAATTAAGAAAAAAATATTGCCCAAATTAATACATAAATAAATGCAGCAATTTATGAATATGAATTTATGAACATAGATTGCTGAAAGTGACTGTGAATTTTGAAATGCACTGTATGTGTGTGTGTGTGTGTATGTGTGTGTATGTGTGTGTGTGTGTGTATATATATATAAACATATATATGTACATACATATATATATATATATATATATATATATATATATATATATATATATATATATATATATATATATATATATATATATATATATATATATATAAGCATGAACAAAAAAATTATAACAGGTATACTCACAAATAGCTTCAAATACAATGACACAATGTAAGATTTCATTTTCTTTTAATAAAAAATCCATAAAGATTTTTCAAATAATTAGCAAATGAAATAATTTAAGCCAAAGTATTGTGTAATTAGAGACACTTATAGAATTCAAGTCTAAGTAGGATAATTACTTAACACAAACCAGGAGTTAATTGTTGCAAATAATAACAGTTATTATTATATAAGTAAAATAGTTAAATTAAAAAAAAGTACAAATTAAATAAGTAATAAAAAAATTAATAATAACAATAATAACTAATTTATAGATAAAATAAGAAAAAATAAATAAATTAAAGTTAATAATGAGTAAATAACTTTAAATTTCATAAAAACAAATGCTTAAACAAATTTTTTATTATAAAATCATCATATAAAAAACTTTAACTACCAATATATTATCAGGTTTAATATCAGCATGTATGATCCCACATTTTCTTTGCAACCGCAATGCAAGTAAAAGTTGTTGAGCATATGATCGTACAGCTTTAATGTGTAGACCCACATTATTACCATATTTCTTCAGTACTTCTCTAAGATTCATGCTGCAATTTTAAAAAGTAATAAGAATTAATGGTTATGTTCATAACAATTTTATCTTAGAAGCTTTTTCACAACAGTTAGCATTTATTACATTCATAAAAAATATGTTTATTTATAAAAAATAACAAAATTTAAAAATTTGTCATGGTTTTGTTGAATATTTTAAATAATAAAACAAGTTATAAAAAAATTTTCATATATTTAAATAAAAAAAATTACCAAGGAACAAATTCATTGAAATATCAAAACAACAAATAAACAAAAAAGAAACATGAAATAACCTAAGACTCTCTAAAACTAAACACAGATGTTGCTTGTGATAAAAATGTCTGAACATCTGTAAGCAATGGTATTTGTCTTCTGGATCAGCAGAATTAAGTCGCTCTAAAATTTTCATCTCCTGACGACCTTGTTTGTTCCTAAAATAATTCAAATTTTTAAAACTGTAACGCTCAAAACAAAAACTTTTAGAACTTTTTAAAACAGAAGAGTTGGACATTTGGAGTAACATTATTGACGCTCTTGAAATATTTTTTATAAATAAAATTTTCTCTCTGCAGCTTATGTTTTTGATTAACAAACTGAATCAGAAAGAGTATTCTTGAATTAAAACAAGTATTTTCAGCTGCTGGACTATTAGTAATAAAAATTCTATCAACAATGATTGTTGATCTGCCTGGCTCTTTGTGCTCCCTAAAATATCTTTTTAGTTAAGAAAACAAATAAAACAATAGTTTTTAGACATTGATTTATTAAAATTCATTCTTAAGGAAGGGAAATAAAAATATATTATCATTTCAAATAAAATTAATACTTTTTTAAATTTACCATTCTTTTATCATTTGCCATAGTAATCATTTTTATATATTTTTTTAAACTTTAAATAATTAAATTTACTGTTTTTATTGTCATTTAACATAAATTAATTTTTTTCTCGACATTTGTATAAAGGAATTAAAATACATATCTTTTATCATTATTTCTTAAAAATTACTCATTTTAGTGGCTTCGCAAAGAATGATTTTTTATTTTTAAAAAGTTATTAACAAACAAAAAAATTACTTGTTGCAAAGAAAAAAACTTAAGTTAATTAATTTATCAGCGCTTTTTTTTTGACAATTTAGGTTTCCAATTATCGTTTATTAAAAAACACATACTGTTGCGCATTCACTTGCCTGACAAAAAAGTTAAACGTACACTTTATGAATATTTTTGATGCAGTATTACAAGTTATAACATTTTTTTTTTACAGTTTACAAGGAATTTAACTTTTTGTAAAATATAGAAAATAAGGAAGAAAAACCAAAAAAAAAATTTTAATTTGAGTAACTTTTCTATTCAAAATTCTTTCTTAATTATGAGAAAATTTCTGTTTTTACCTTTTGATATCACACAATCTGTTATTTATATAAAGCTGATGTAACTATTATAAAACATTATTTTTCTAAACTATTATTTTTTGCAAAATAAATCTTATAAATATAAACAAAGACATTGCAAGAGCTATTTTGCTTCAAGCGTAAAAACTCAAGCAAAAAAAATTAATAATTATATCCATAAAAGAAGTTTTTTTATTATTATTATAAAAAAATAAACTCTATATAAGATTTTGTTTAAGTTATTTTGTTAAAGTTTGTAATAATGTTTTTTCGTATTTTTTGGTAAAATGAAAAAACATTTTGTTATAAAATCATTATAACAAAACAAACAAATAAAATTTACAATATCAAAAGTGGAGCTTATATAAAATAAAATTTAACATGTACTATTTTTTTAGCATATAATGTTTTGTTTTGTTTTTAAATTGGGTAATTATTTTTCTTATTATTGGTTAGGAGAAATTGCTTAAATAAATATTCTTGCTCTTGCAAGATGATAAATTAAAAATTACTTACTGCTTACGTAAAATGACTTAGGGCGTATGTAAATGGCACACAGTTTACACTTTAAAACAAAGCCTGTAATAGTATTGCTGTAATTTTAATAATTTATTTTGCTGAAATGTCAGAAATAAATTATGCTAAAAATTTAAAGAAATAAATTATTAAAAACATTTCTCATTAAATATGAATGTTTAAATAATTTATTTTTGCATAGATATTTATTGCATAAGACATGAATTTATTTAAAACAATGAAAAACACTTCAAGATAAAAGAGATTAAAAAATTAAAGTAAAATATTAAAATTAATTACATCACTTCATTACTCCTAATAATCTTGATTGCAACTTCTTGATTATTTTTCATAGAATCCCGTGCACGCACTACATTGCTAAATACACCTTGCCCTGTATATCCATACACACTGTAACGCTTATCTAAAATCTCTCCAATACGAGTTTCTAAAAATAAAACGTACTATTTATTTGTATGGTGAAAATTCTGAAGCAGTAAACCTTTAAATTAAAACAAAAATATACAAATAAAACAAAAATATAAAAACAAAAAAATTATAAGACAATTTCTAATTTATTAATTAGAAGATTTTTTAAAGGCTTTTATGTTTTTTAAAAACCATTAAAATCAAATGTGCTGTTTACAGTTACAGTGTTGTTTAAATGTATTCGCGTTATGGACTTAATACTTTATATTTCTCTATAAAGTTTAGCTTTTAATTCAAGTATACTTGTACAACCTTTCTCTAATTGGTGTTGTTAGTCCTTGGCTACTTTTTCTTATTGAATCCAGAACTTTCTTTTGTGTTTTAAAATTTTTACTTCTTTTACTTAAAAATTTTACTTTTGCATTTTAAAAATTTTATTTCAGTTGATTTTGTTTACAAGAGTTATTTTTGTTTCTTTGTAAGCTTTAGAAATAAATTTTGTGTTTTAATGTCACTGCTTAAATTATTTTTTATGGCAGCCACAGATTAGCATTGTCAACCCTTTCAACAACTGACAAACTATTTTGAACAAACCAACTCACTAGAATTCAATCAAAGAGTATTTGTTAAAAAAGCGGTACAAAGTGAAAAAAAAATTCAAAAATTAAAACTATATTTGACAAGTATTTCTGTGTCCCAGCAACTTCAGATCCTGTCGAGCAAATCTTTTCTCAGAGTAGGTTGATAATGCACCCTCATAGAGATCGTATGTCTGATTCATTGCTTGAAACTTTAATGTTTCTTAAGTGAAACAAAGACTTATATAGTATTAGTTAATGCTTATGACTTA
>NC_088934.1:27522500-27560000 GCF_038396675.1 Hydra vulgaris | reverse complement strand
CTTTATAATGTTTCTAAACCAGGAATAAGTCACATTATGAAAAGCAAACCTTGCTCTGGAAGACCTGAATTACAACTGAAAAGTCTGATAGATTATTAGTAAGGTATTCCAAAAATAATCCTCACAAGCCAGCTGTCTAACTTAATTCATTTATGCATCAGTTTTATGGCACAAACTGTAGCGCCGATAAAACTAAACGTCGATTACGACAAAATAATCTCTAAGGCCGTCATCCAGTTAAGAAACTGCTAATATCTGCTAGAAGTTTAAAAACCAGAATAAAATTTGCAAAAGATCATATTAGTTGGTCAGTTAGTGACTAGTCGAAAGTCTTTTTTTCTGATGAATCAAAGTTGCTAGTTGCAAAGTATACTATTCAGTAGTGATGGAATTAGGTATTTTAGGCCACCAGTAGGAGACAGATTAATCCAAAATATCAGATACCCACACCCATCATTCCTCAGGATGTTCTCATTAAATAAGTTGATTCAATGCCTCGTCGCTGTGATACTGTTTTAAAGGCAAATGGATATGCTACCAAATACTAAGTGTTTTAGTAAAACTATTTCATTGTTAAAAAGTTGTTATTTTGTGAATTTTAGTAAAAGTTTCAGCTTTTTTGAAATAAATATTAATCAAATTCAGTTGTTTCTAAACTTTTGCATGGAAGCTTTTTCAAAAAAACAATTTAATGTTAATCAACCTTTCAATTTTACAACTTTTGTGGTTTGTATTTTAAATTACAGAGAAAAAATACAGAGCACATGTGGTGAAAATTTCAGCTTGTTTATGAAAGTTTGTATATATATATATATATATATATATATATATATATATATATATATATATATATATATATATATATATATATATATATATATATATATATATATATATACATATATACAGTGGCGGATTAAGACTTTTCGGGGCCCGGGGCTATTTAAAAGTAGGACGCCCCGTTCCACTAACAACGACAAAAATGAATAAAACAAAGACTTTCTTGAAAACGCTATCACTGATATTTATTTATATACAAATTTTATATTTATTTTATTGAATTAAGTTGAGTGATTTTTTCTGCTTTTCTTCCCCGCAAACTCTGCAATCACATCGCTGAAATCCAAAGTTTCTAATAATTTTGACTCAATAGTTAATCTTGCTATATTACTTAAACGACTATGGACCATTGTTGATCAGTGCATGTTCTTAACTCTTTTAAGAGTAGAGAATTATCTCTCAGCCTCGCAATTTATTATGGGAATAGTTAGAAACAAGCGATATGCTATATAAACATTTGGAAATACATCAACAATATCGGTTTCAACAATCCAATTTAAAACATGCAGAGGAATCAATGTGTTTTCAGTCTCAGATTTATCTTTTTTATGCGAAAAAAAACCCGGAGGCTGCAACTTTAATGTTACAAATTGTTCTATTTCAAATATGAAACTATCTTCTAAATCATTTGAGTACACTTCTACAATTTTTTTTGCGCTAACTTGCAATTCCATGGTACTAATAGTTAACAGCTTCGATAGAAGTCCAAATTACTTATTTACGTTGTTGTAACCATCACTTCTTATAGTTAATTGTGTCACAAGTTTGTCAATAATGACAAAAAATGTATTCACTCGAAACTTGTCGGATACGCTTATAGAATCAACTTAGTTTTCTCCGTTGGTCAATTTTTAATTACCTTTCTTTTGTTCTTATCCGAATAGTCTTTTTCAATAAACGAGCTAAGTTTGTTTGATTCATTCTCAAATCTCGTAAAGTCGTTTCGTAAGTTTTTTACAAAGTCAATTAGTGAAAGTAACATACTGCTTGCTGTATTCAAATCTAATTCAACTTTTTGAAGAAATTTGCTAACTGCATTAAACCTCTTAAGTATGTGATGCCAAAGTACAGCCATGAATGCAAACTCAAGCTTAGTGATCTTATTTAACAAACACAAAGCTTCATGACGAGTATCAGATTTTTCTTCTGTATCCTCAGCTATGACAGCGCTGCATAAACCCCATCAAAATTTTCTACTAAACTTTTTAAAGCATCTGACCTACATGATCATTGTGTATCTGATAGGCGCTTGAGTGTAGCGTGATTTCCTTTCAATAAATCCTATCTATGCGTTGAAGCTACAAAAAATGAATACAAACTCTGGAGAACGCCAAAATAGTTGATAGAATTGATGCACTCACTGACACTGCACTGCCCTACTAAACTTAAAGAATGTCCAGCGCAGGGGATATAAAAGCTAATTCACTCCGCTCTTTTAAACGTGCTTGTAATCCAGAATATTTACCAGACATATTGCTTGCATTAACGTATGCCTGTCCCCGACAATTGGTTATATCAATATCATATCTTTCCAGTAGATCTGTAGGCTTTTAATTTGTAGAAAACAAAAAAATCTAACAGTTCTAACATGCCTAAGTAATTTCCGTTATTTAACGATCCTATAACTTCATTATGGCCTCGAAATGCTAAACCTCTTCCGGCTAAAAAACGAATAACCGCTACTATTCTATTTAAGATTGCAGACCAATAATTAAATTCCCTTTTAATCTGGCTTACTATATATTCATCGACATGAGTATTTTGTTTTATGAATTCTATCCACTTAATCATACATTGAATATGTTCCATACTGTTTTCGTGGCCGAAAATAGTTTGTTTAGCTTTTTTCCAATTGTAAATGCCACTTTTGACAAATATGTTGTCGTAATTGGTTGTAAACAACTTGTAAGCATAACAAAATACACATCCAGTGGATTCAGAAAACATTAACCACTTTCGATCACACTTTTCGCCATTATTCATCACTTTTTGAAAATATTTAACCGAATAATATCTGTACTGGTTTTTGAACATCCGCTTCAAAGATTCGAAGTTAGAGTCTTTATTTTGAAAAAAAGCATAGCCCTTGTTTAAATACTTCATACGTTCATTTTCCTTTAATTGTAATGGCCATAAAGCAGGGTAGAATGGTATCGCGTAGAATGGTATCTAGGAAAAAAAATCATGATAAATAAGCCTAATCAAAAAATAATAAGTGACAATTTATAGAATAAAAATATTAACTGCCTAAAAAGTAAATTGTTTGTTTAGCAGATGTTAGAGGTGTCATTAAAGATAGTAAAAATTAGAGCACCTGAGTCAAGCTTATTATTATGCATTGTAGATTCAACACTTTTAACTTCTTGAATTTCATTTGAAACACCTTGGCAGGCTACCTCACTTTCCGTGTTATTGTTTTCATCTTTTCTTTCATTGTTTTTATTATTATCTACAGTTTGTGGAAATTGCATATTAGTTTGGTTTAATGAAAAAATATTTGTCATTTTCGGAAGTTTAGCTACCATTTCCTCTCTCTCTCTTTCTTCAATCTTCTATTAGAAGCTCCACTTTCATATTTTCTCAGCATTTTAATTATAACTGTATAACCTGAAAAGTGTTAAACTATTCTTTTTTTCTCTTTCACGAATTTAGCGCTTCAGCTATTAAATGCATTTACACAAGAACTCTTTTGTGCGGAAGTACAATAGAATTGTAGAATTGCAATCGTTAATGCATTTTCAATAACAATATAATTATTCAAGTCATTAATAATTTTCCGAAGGGAATTGTTTTTGTAGCAATTTGTACAAATGTTACTTTCAATTATTGCTATAAGGCGCTGCTACCAATCTAGTAAATTTTTTTTGTAGAAGTAGTTCGCTCCTTCGTTGTGAAAGACCGGAAAAAATATATAATGCAGCGTTTTTATTGACAGTTATTTTATTTTTGTGGTCTTGTTTTCAGAAATTTAGTAAATTTAACTTTGGCTCTTTTAAGTTAATAAAAGATTTAATTTTCAGAATATAAAAAATTATTTACTTTGAATAGGAGCCCCTAAAATTGTGGGGCCCGGGGCCATAGCCCCCCTAACCCCCCTTGATCCGACACTGTATATATACACAATATATATGTGTGTGTGTATATATATGTGTGTATATATATATATATATATATATATATATATATATATATACACATATATATACATATATATATATATATATATATATATATATATACATATATATATATATATATATATATATATATATATGTATATATATATAAATATATATATATATATATATACACACACACTCATATATATCTATATATATCTATATATATATATATATATATATATATATATATATATATATATATATATATATATATATATATAAATATACATATAGATATCTATATATACATATAGATATCTATATATACATATCTATATATACATATCTATATATATATATATATATATATATATATATATATATATATATATATATATATATATATATATATATATATATATATATATAAATATACATATAGATATCTATATATACATATAGATATCTATATATACATATAGATATCTATATATACATATCTATATCTATATATATCTATATATATATATATATATATATATATATATATATATATATATATATATATATATATATATATTATATATATATATATATATATATATATACATATAGATATCTTTATATACATATCTATATCTATATCTATATCTATATCTATATCTATATCTATATATATATATATATATATATATATATATATATATATTATATATATATATATATATATATATATATATATATATATACACAGTACATACTCATATTATTAAACTCAATTTTTAGCTTTTTGTCTTTTTGTGAGCCTAAAATGCAATTCAAGCTATCGCAACTTAATTTTATAGGGTTATAACCACAACTAGCCTCCTCATCTGTAGTACAGATGAGGAGGCTACTTGTGTATATAACCCTCTCTCAACTCTATAACTCCGAAACACGAACCTTGACGAACAAGGCCGCTGCGCGGAGAAACAAGTTGAGCGCGGTACTACCAGGGACGTGGTGGGAATCGAACTCGGAACATCTCGCTTATGAAGCGAGCGCTCTACCACTACACCACTACCGCAACTTAATTTTTTTGTTATATAATGTATATATTATTACATATAAAGCATATTAAGAAACTTAATACTCGGTGGTGAGTCCTTTTAACTCTATAAGAGCTTTGAAATGCCTGGGAATACTATTTATGCACTTTTAGGTCAATGCTTTAACTTCTGGATCTCGAACCCATACATCAATAAGTTATTCTGTAAGCTTCCGTTTACTCGTTATTATTTCCGCACTGATTTTGCGTTTTACTAGCTCCCACAGATTTTCAATAGGATTCATATCTGGTAAATTTCCAGGCCAATCAAGAAGCTCGATACTCTCATTAGCAAGAAATGTCTTTATGGATTGTGCAGTATGACATGGAGTACCATCTTGCATAAAAACTATTTTTTCACCATTAGGAAACCACTCTCGTATCGGTGAAATCAGGGTGGTCTGTAAGGCAGTCTTGTACTGATCTTACTTCATTATCCCTTGTACAAAGTAAAGTTGACCAGTACCCCTGCTTGATATGCATGACCAAACCATTATGGATGCTGGGTGCTTTACCGATACATTCTGGCTTGTGTTGTTCTCGTGGTCTGCGGCGGACAAATGTGGCTTTGTCTTCTAAGGTTTGAAAAGTAGATTTATCGCTGAATACAACCTGAATATAGCAATAATTATTAATGTTTAATAATATTTAAAGTATTAGTAAAATCAATTGGGGTAAGATAATAATGCAAAAGCGTCTTTTGAAAACTTGTAATAATAATATTATTTGTTTAAGTTTCAGGAGAGAATAAATGGAAAATCTACCTTATTCCAGTCATCCTGAGAAAAAGAAGAGTGTTTTTTAGCCCAAGCAAGACGTTTTTTAATCATCGCTGTGGTAAGTTTTTGTTTCTTCATTGGCTTTCTGCACTTGAATCCTAACTCGTAACTTCACCTTCTTAAAGATCCAAGTGAAATGTTGATTCCTTGGTCTTGCAAAATGCTTTTCAGTTTTTTTGCTGGTATCTTACGATTTTGCTCAATAACTTTTTTGATCTTTCTATCATCTCTAGCACTTGTTATTCTTTTTCGGCCACAACAGCCTGTTTGCTGTGCTTCTAATTTGACCTCCATATTGAGTTTAGAATTTTTTCTTCTAACTGTAGCCTGTGAGACTTTGACAATTTTGGCAATATTTCTTTGACTGTGGTTTGTTTCTTGCAGATGAACAGCTACTTCAGTTAATTTACGTGGGGAAACATCACTAGCTTTACCCATTATTAGTCCTAAAACCACAACAACATTTAATAAGTTATTATATGACAGGGATACTTTGAAAAAACACTTAAAAACAACTGAAATTTCATTATTTGCGTTTTTAAGACAGTCTACAATAATTTAGACATACAATTTGAACATATAAAGACATATAATTTGAGTTATGAAAGATAAAAACAACTGAATGTTTTTAATTTTATATTATTAAAATTTACCATACCATATATATACTTTGCTTAAAAGTATATATATTTCATAAATGTTTCTAATCTAAAACAAAAAAATGAATGACAGGAAGTTATATTACATATAAATAATAAAAAGTAAACAGCAATAACCCCTGCCTAACAAAGAAAATCCAAAAAAGTAACAAAATCTGGAATTTTTTTTTTGAGTCTAATAATTTGAGTAGGTACTGTATATATATATATATATATATATATATATATATATATATATATATATATATATATATATATATATATATATATATATATATATATATATATATATATATATATATTTATATATAATCAGGGTCGTCTTTCCCCCCTAAGCTACATGAAGCAACTTTGCCCCCCCCCTCCTTCCTCTCAGCTTTGGGTTAAACATTTTTTTGTTCGACGAAACGTTTTGTTCAAAGCGCGTATACACTAGAGGTGTTCTGGATATGGTTTTTAACATATCCGGCTGGATAAAGATAAGCCGGATTTATATTTTGATATCCGGATATGCTGGTTATGTTAAATATTGTAGGGGAATTGGAGGGCGGGGTCTAGAGGTGGCCCTATACCTAAAGATAAGCTGTTACCGTGACCGAAATCCTTAAATATCACTTACGTTTAAGTTTACCCAGTTAAGTTTTATCTGAACTTAATGAATTGTTTTAAAATGGCGTCTCTTTGTAAATGGCATTTTAAAATACACAAGTTTCCTTATGGATGTAATAAAACACGCTGATAAATTTGAGTTAAAAATCTCCCACATCATAGTCCAAAAGAACGTATTTCCCGCAAAAATTTGCCAGAATTTAGTAAAAACAAGTATACTTTAAACATTAATTATGCATAAATATAACGTATTTTGTTGTGGATTTTTAAGAAGGTTTTTAGAAAAGATATAAAAAAAACATTTCATTAAAAAAACACATAACAATAAATGTTTTTAGGCGCAATTTTTACTTTAATATCGTGCTGTATCAATTTTGGAATCAAAAATGGTATTCGTTGAGGAGATTGCTTCAACGAAAAAGTTAAAAAACTAGCTATTACATCAACTTCTTTAAAATTGCGTGTTTTGAGTTTAAAACTTGTGTTTTTAAGTGTTAATGAAAAGCTAAAAGTTTCGAAAATGTGTCAAAAAACATGCATTTTTTGAGCTTTTAATGTTAAATAGTGCAATTTGAAAATAATAAAAAAGTTGTAAAGACAAAATCTTGTTTTAAGTAGATACAAGTCATTCCTTAAGTATATAAGGATATGTTTGAAAGCCAATCTACTACGAATATGCCTTTTGATTCTCACTATTTGTGTTTCATGAAACGATACAAGATTTGCACCCATTATGGATTTTCGTAATTTTTACATAAAAAATAACAACGCTTTTTTTTATTATTATTTCAAGATTTAATTTTTAGAATGATAAAAATATAAAAAGTGTGCTTATGTTTAGCAATATATCTTTTAAGCATATTTTCATTTACTTATACTTGTTTAATGAGGCGGGTGAGGAATGGTAGGCGTGACTGTCTTTAAAGATTTAAATAATTTAGTCTTTTTTAAAATTGAAATGATCCCCGCTTGAATTGGCAAAAATCTTATTTTAATGTTAATTGAAGCATAATTATATTATAATTATATTACAATAACATTATAATAAAAATTATAACTGCATATGTTTTTCCTAAAAATCTTTCACGTATTTTTCTTATAGTGATAGTTAAACCCTAAAATCTTTTAAACTTATCCCTTAAATCTCTTTAAGTTCAACTATCCAAAGAAGAAAAGAACAGATTTTAATACTTAAAACTGTAAATTAAATCTTTCTTATATTATTGGGTTTGACATTAAATATATAGACTTTTTTTTTTTCAGAATAGTTATATAAATCAATGTTAACAAATTTTCAGCTTTTTATAGTTTAAGCTAGATTATTTAATAACTAAAAGTTTAGTATTTTTAAAATCAATTTTGGAGAATGGCTCAAGTATCAAATCAACAAACGACTAATGATTAACGACTACTAAAAAACGACTAATAGTGCAAAGTATTATGTTTGATAATGATTTTTTTTTAAATATTTTGGTTATTTGTTTATTTTAAAAAATGTGTATGCAAACTAATCTTTAGGTTGTGTATAAAGAAAAAGAACTGCTTTAAATTAAACATGCATTCTGGGACATGTGATAAGCATCGACCTCATTTATGTTTTCGGAAAACCTCCTCTGCTCAAAGCTTTCATCAGAAAAAAGTGTTGATGTTAAAAAAAAATCTCTAAATAAACACGGTGCTTATAAAAGTAAGGCGTTAAATTTTTATTTGAAATATATTATGGCATATATAGGTTATTTTATTTATATAGATTATTTTATAATATATATATATATATATATAAGATTTACAGATGCTTCTTCTAATAGATTGTATTAAAAAAATACAAATTTCTGATTCTAATTTTGCTAACTTGGGAAACTTTAATTAGCATTTAACCCAGTACTAACTATATATTTATAATATATTTAAATTATAAATATTATAATTATATTTCCCCCGGAAAGTATGTACCTGAACAAGCATTCCTCCGAAAAGTATATTTTCGAATAAACATTCCAGTGGGTAAAGTATTTCTTCTCTTCCCGTAATAAATGTTCCCTCAATAAAAAATTAAAAAAATTACGAGAATTAGAGGGAGAAGATATCAAAAAACTCTATTTTGAAAAATACAATTTATAACGCTATTTTTATAATTAAATAACAAGCATAAACGGCAATTATGACCTACACCAGGGGGTCGGCTACTTATTTTAAGAAAAGAGCCATTTTTCCTAAAATAATTATGAAAATCTTTTAAAGAGTCAAAAGGATAATAGTTTAATGTGTTTTAATAATAT
Source organism: Hydra vulgaris (assembly GCF_038396675.1). Classification (NCBI taxonomy): domain Eukaryota; kingdom Metazoa; phylum Cnidaria; class Hydrozoa; order Anthoathecata; family Hydridae; genus Hydra; species Hydra vulgaris. Next base: position 27,550,625 of record NC_088934.1, on the reverse strand, counting down.
TTCTGGATCATGACATATAATTGCTCTTTTATCTAAACTGTGCGGCTCTACATGGCAGTATAGTTTTAGCAACTTGTTTTCAACTTTTTAAAGAAACCAAATAAAGAGCATTGACAATCGATTTTTTTTAATTGACTGACATTCAATTTTTTTATTGATGCGTTTGATTCAAGTGATTTTTTTTATGTAGGTTAATTTAGCGTTTAAACCAATTGCATGTTTATTCCCCCCTCGTCCTCGAGTTTTGAGTAAATTTATATTTCCTCCCCTATTTTGATTTTTATGAACAAGCTGCCTCTTGAGTAAACAGTAGAAGACGCCCCTGATCTTTATACGTAAGGCAATAAATTCTTTGACCAATATATACATATATTTACATAAAATATACTTATATGTAGTAGTATATTCATAATATATACATAATAAGACTAATATATACATAATATATACATAATATATGCTAATATATACATAAGAAGAATAATATATAAATAATATATACTAATATGTACTAGCTGTTTGGACCCGTGAAATAAGGGTCTTAGTAAGTTTATTCCACATCGACTATTTCTTATTCCTTACTTAAATATTTTATAAAATGCGGTAGAAAATAGTTATATAAAGTACTGGTCAAAATTATAGCACAAATGTAAAATACAAAATAAATGATAAAAATTTAATGCAGAATTAAATAAAAAGTTGCAATTTTTATTTTATCTGGTGAATAACATTTTACTTTTTACAAAAATGAATACAAATTAAAAATACATTTAAAGTTTTAAAGTTCACTTTGGAATAATAAAAAAAAATAGGCTGGTCAAAATTATAGCTCATAGTAATAATTTTAGATTAAAAAAAAAACAACATTAGAATTTGATTTAATATGCTTTAAAAATTAGAGAAATACGATCTAGAACAGAATTTAACAATTTAATGCAGAGATCAATTAAAGTCTGGTCCCAAACGTCTTGAATTACATTATTTAAGTCATTTGTATTTCTTACTTTGAAAAATTCGAGTTTTTGGTTAATAATTGACTAAAGATTTTCAATCACATTTGCATCAAGTGGTTGGCCATTCTAGGAGCCGAATATTCTTCGTTGTAAACCATTCCTGAAGTTTTTTTTGCTTTGTGACACGGTGTGTTGTCTTGCATAAAATAACAACCTTCATTTTTAGAATCAAAAAAATTGTCCGTATAGTCAGGTAATTTAGCAATAAATTCTGAATAACAAGAAGCATTCAAACCACCTTCGTAAAACGTCAATAAACCTATTCCATTTGTAGAAAAACATCCCCATAAAGAAAAAGTTTCACCACCTCCTTGTGCTCTTGTTTCGATTCTTTCTATTTATGACTTCAAAATGTGATTTGTCACTAAATATTACATGATGCCATTGATTTTGAGTCCAATCAACATTTTTACACTAAATAAGCCTCTTCTTTTTCTGAATCTTATTTTGACAACAACGTCGTTTTTGTGTGTAAGTTTTCAACCCTTTTTCTCACAAACGGCGACAAACTGTTCTTGCACAAATGGTTTTTTTTTGGCAGCATTCAACTCCATAGCAATTTTTCTACTTGAATCAGTACGATTTATTTTTAGCAAGTATCACTATATAGCGGTCTTCTGAAGAATTAGTGCATCTACGACGGTCCTTGACCGGTCAATTTTTTATTAGTAAATTCAATTTAATTTTATCAGAAATATTGCAGACAAATTTTCTGGAAGTTTTAGCTCGTTTAGTAATATTAGCAATATTAAATTGCTGTTGAAGTAAGTTTTTACAAGTTGTCACCGCTCAGAGCTCACTGCTTTGCGACCCATTGCATAAATTATGTTTTAATTTTAAAATTACTGAAAATACTTACAAAAATTATAAGATTTACTGTTCTAAATAATCAACTATGACGCTAGTAGATAAATAAAATACACATCATCATACACAACAATGCGTCAATGCATTTAATCATACACACTTTCAAAAATACGTATGATTGCGAGTGTGCTATAAATTTGACAAACATTTTATGTATGTTTGTAAAATTGTTCATTTCTAAGATGAATAATGAACAAAATTTTGATTTTATGTGCACATTTTAAATGACTAATGTAAACGCATTTCAAAAATGCAGTACCTCTCAACAATATGATTGATGCATATAAAAATTTAACGTGACAATCTTATTTTAAGAGGTTGTAATGTTACAAATGAAACAGAGTAATGAATTTTAGAGAAAATAATTTAAAATAGTCTTGATATTTTTTTAAACTGAACAAATCATGTATGTGATCCTCTATTCAACCATTATTTCTACATTTTGCTCAAGCGTTTAATAATCTTAATATATCGTTGGATAATGAAAAAAAATCTATTTCTAAATTTTAACTTCTTTAGCTCTCAAGACTTTTGAAAAATCATCAAGAGTGTTATTTACAAAAGTTAGTCTAACATTCCATCTCTAATTCATGGCACTGAATTACTATCTCTCCCAAACATAAGGTTTAAATACTTGCAAAGAAATTTTTTTCTAATGCGACTCTTGTTTCAAATGGCCATTTTCTTCCTTCCTTTCCAACTAAACAGGTTAACCCATTGTTAAACATTGAAACCACTCCAGCCTCCGTTGCCAAAGTAATATATAAGCTAAAATCTTCTACGGCTTGTGGTCTAGACAACATCTCTGTAGTCTAAAAAAAGGTGTTTCCGAGAACTCTGTAGTCTAAAAAAAGTGTTTCCGAGAACTCTCTTCAAAACTATCTTAACTATTTAATAAATGCTTGACTGAGTTTTCAAGCCGACTGGCCATTTACATTTGTGGTTTCAGTTTTTAAAAACAAACTAAACAACTATCGTCCAAACAGTCTTCTGTCTGTTATTAGGAAAGTCTTTGAGTCTATGATCAACAAATTTCAAACAACATATCTTGAGCCAAACAACTTATTGTCAGACAATCAATGCGGTTTTAAGTCTTCTATAACTGAAAAACTTTTTCGTCCATTAGATGGTAGCGGTGAGGCAAGAGCTATTGCTCATAGCAGGGTCAAGTAAACTATCATTCATTTTCTGTTTATATCTTCGTCTCGTAGTTCTGTTTTCTCATGTTCAACATGTTGAGTAGGAATACTAATACTAATTGCCGGTGGTAGCGCTGATGCGGTTTTGAATTAAGTTTCTTTAGTATCCTTAATAGTAGCAATAAAACTAGTTATAGGTGTCTCAACAAACTTTCCATCCTTCGATCCTATGAAGAATGTATTTAAACTACTCTGCAACTGAAAAGAATGAGTTCTCTTCATTTCGTCTCAAAAAAAAAAATAACTAGAGCAACAATTGTTTATTTTATAATATACTGATATTAAAATATTAACACAAAATTATTTAAAACTACTGATTTTGAAAGTAATTTTTTTTACTTTTTAGTTAAGTATCGTTTGAGTCAAAAATATTTGATCAAAAACATTACTTGATAATTCAATATAATCGTTGCTATTACCGGCTAAATAAAATGCACTGGGCTCTATTAAAATAGCTATTACATCTATTTAACATGTTTTTATTAGGTAAATTATTCTTTCAAAATTATATATATATAAAAAAAGCTTATCTGAGATAATTGTAGAGATAACTATTTGAAAGAATTTTAGACAGAAAAAAGCTGAAAAAAAAAATAGTCTATTGCGAAACCAAAAACCTTAATGAATGTTTCTACATTTTGGTTAACCCCAATGTTCCGTTTATAAATGACGCTTTCGATATATTTGAAGAAGACATTACCAATATCAAATTAATAGAAAAATATTAAAATGCGTTATTAATAAAAAACTAAATAAAAAGTAAAATAATAAAAATAAAATTTGTTGCAATCTATTAATTGAAAAAATAAAAACCGTTGTGCATATTTAAAAATAAAGAATTTAGAATTATCCTTTACGCTTTTAAATTTTATAAATCGTTTTAAATAAAACATAAAAAGTTACTTTATTATTAGTAGTTATATACGGATAAATTATTATTATAAAAATATATTAAAGTAATAGTTTTAATCTAAATAAATTAAATTGAAAATTGAAAATTTGAAAACTTGAAATTAAATAATGTCAACAATCGAAGAAATAGCCACCAACGGTTTTAAAGCAGTAGTAGATATTAACGATTTAAACAGTACTCTCGCGAGAAATTACCAGAACGATATCACTCTAATGATCAAGGCAGCTATTTTTGCTGCACTCGCGGATATGAAACGATTTAGTGAAGTAAGAAAAAAAGTCCTAAAAGATAAAATTGATTTATTGGTCAAAATAGTTATTGAGTTGAAAGAAATAAAATCAATAGCCACACCATCATTTGTATTTTTGCTTAAAGACAAAACGGACGAGAGCAAACAGCAACACAAATTCAAAACTTTTATAGCTGCTCAAAATTAAAATATTCGAAGTTAAACGCGAAAAATATTAAAAGTTATTCGCGAGTTAAACGTCATTGTAGTCGGTTTTACCAAGTCTAGCACGGTAGACAATAAAAAGTTTATCGATGATTTTTTTAGCAACAGGATTAGAGGATGCTACTGGTATTGTACGTGTTAACCCCTTAATGAACCTTCACCGCCAACTAAACGTCTTAGATAACTAAAGTAAAAATAAAACCTATCCAGTCCAACACTTCCACCGTTACACCTATCCATCTATGGGCATCTTTTAGGCAGAGCAGAAAGTCTGGTAAAGAGCTCTTGGCATTTATCATTGTTGAATGAGCATGGGTTGTTTGCCCAATATTTATCATTGTTGAATAAGCATGGGTTGTTATTGGGCAAACAACCCATGCTCATTTAACAATGATAAACGGCAAGAGCTCTTTACCAAACTATCCGCTCTGCCTAATTCCAGTTGGTCACATGTCAAATCTTTTGCGGGTTCACAGATTTATCAGACGTTGTCATACCCAGCTACCAATCACATTGCAAGGGCAGAGATAATAGGGGCGGTGGAGTTGGCATTTTCACAAAAGATGATATCATAGTCAACAAAGTTAATGCTACTCAGCTCAACTCAACTTCAATTGAGAATATCGAGTGAAAAATAAAACTTGGTTAAGAATCATTTCCTCTCGGTTGCTTATATTGTTCACAAAAGCTAAATAATCAGGTTCTAACTCAGGTGATACACTGGCAATGCTACTGTATGACAATTTCAATTTTAGCTATACAGCTTATGAGTCTATTGAAGTTAACGGTGACATTGCAACTGTGCTCATGTGAGAGATGAGATTCAAAACAATATCAGGTTTCAGATGCGCCTTGATAAATATCACCTAAATTAGCTTGTCACATTCCTAACGTGCCGTAGTAATCGACACGTCTAGCCCACTAACACACTTGAGCTGAACTTAAAAAAACGAACCAAACTGTGCTATTTTTTTATTGAACAAGGTGACTTTTTTGGCAACACTCCAAAGGGCCAGGCACACTGCTTCATTAAAGGTTACAACTAGCTGTTGTAGGCCAGCTACGACCTTGACTTACTTGAAGCCGAGCAAACTACGCAGCGACATCCACGCACATCGCAGCTTAAAAATGGGAAACAGAACTCACTGGTCTAAAGGCAAACGATAACAACCAGGTTCTAGTATACGTGTATAATGAATCATCAAACTACGCATCTAATCAACTACTGCTCCCTTCACTAAAAAAGGATCAATTGGTAACACTAGATATTATTAAGGCAGTCAAAGCTAAACTTGCTTCTTGGGCTAAGTACATTAATGCAGCTCGCGATACGCACAAATTACTCACAGAATCGCATTGTACCGCATTCAAAAACGTTTCTAAAACGGTGAAATCTGCTTGCAACTATGAAGAAAAACTTGTTTTGGAGCCCGAAGGTTAATGTCAGCTCTTGAAAGTTGTACTAAAGAATTTTATATCATCAACCCAGCAAGTATTTTTATCAATATAGTACAAAGTTGTCTCAACCACCTTAATGAAAAAACAACCACCTTGATGAAAAAACTACAACCGGCTACTATGGCTCACACCTACGTGTCTTTAGTAAATGTGCAGCTACCTTTGCAAAGACTCTTTCGCATTTTATAGTATTAAATTTATTCTAGTCATATAGTTACACAGTTAATTTTATAATTATTATAAGATCTTATAATAACTATAGAATTAACTGTATGACAAGAAATGTTTAATACTATGAAATGCGAAAGAGCCTTTGCAAAGGTAGATGCACATTTACTAAAGACCCGTTGATGTGAACCATAGTAACCGGTAAATTTATTCAAACAGTTTTTTTAATGTAGGTTGTAACTAAATTTAATATATTCTTAAGAATAAAATTATATTTAGTTAGATGAAAAAAAAAATCGTAATCGAATAAATTTAACTATTTAAAATAATTTTATCAAAACTTAAAAAACTTTAGCTTAATAAATTAATTATTCACATAATGTACAAGTCTTTATTAAAAAAATTAAACAAAAATCATATTAAGTATTTTCAAGCATCATATTCTAAAGCTAATGGATTTACATAAGCAAGACTGACGTCATCTAAATCACTTACAATCAAGACTGACGTCATCTTTATCAGTGGAAAAAGGTTTTTAAAAGGATTTAAGTATTTTATGTATGATTAAATTTGTTACGGCGGTAAATACAGGTCAAGTCAGATCAATCTGTAAAGTCAGAACAATTAGTCAAGTCAGGCAAACCCAGATCAAATTAGGTGCAGGATCATCACGACCACCTTTCCACTGTATCATGTAATTGACGTTAATTTTTTTACTTCGAAATATCGACTTTATTTTTGTGATACAGTACGCAGTTACTGATGGAAAAGAAGACTATATACTGTAATTATAACACTCGTCGTCGGGTTAATCTTCCCATAAGCATTTGTAACTCGCTAAAGTAATCTTAGAAATAAAGCATATCAAAATTAAAAACAATATTTATAAAGAAAGTAATATAAATTTCAATAACATCTTAAATATTAAATAACATTATTAAAAACAATTTATTGATTTAATACGAAATTTTGAATTATTTCATTTTTAATGTTTTTGAAATGTTACACTTTTTCAATAAATCACTTTTTTATTTTATTGCGGGTTTTAAATCCTGTTGCAGCTCTGATAAACTCAATTTAAAAAAAAAGATTATATTTTAAAATTTATTCTAGAAAATGATTTTACAAATAGTAGCTAACGTGACATTTGGAAAACAATATGGAATGAAATTAAACTTGTTGCATCTAGCCTTCATATAGAAATGGAAAGCAATGTGGAAACGGTTGTAAAACAATGTGGAACAAAATTAAACTTGTTGCATTTAACCTTCATATAGAAATAAGTTTGTTTAGATACAATATAAGAACTTTTCACAATAAAAATTATGAATGAAATTAACGTGGCAGGCGAATCTCCATTCCGAAAAATAATTTATGTAGTGAAGGATAAAACTATTGGAGGACTTACAGTTGGTTTTAGCGCCGCAAAACAGTTTTGATACCTTCAGCTTTCTTTAGAACTACCAAAAAACAGGAATTAATGCATAAAGCAGTTATTTTTGAGCAAAATTATTCTATCGACAGTGAAGACCTTGTACAAGAAATGAAACACATAACAATACTTTACAAAGCCAGTATTAATACAAAGCATTTTGGTGTACTAGAAGTTTTTAATGCTTGGCAGAGTAGAAATGATATGAAAATTTCAGGTCTACCCTATTAGTCAGGATCACCTTAACAAACCTGCTAGGTTAAATATTGAGTTTGACATTGCAAAATACTTATACAGTATAACTCGTAATTTTACTTAGAAAAAAGCACACACAACAACCTTGTTATAACCAAGTTAATCTAACAACATTTATATCATTTATAGATCTTTTATAAACTCTTCCGTGGAAATTGAATTTTTTTTTGAAATTTTTATATTTGATTTGTATCTTAAACGATTCTAAATTTTGTTTTTGTCGCATTGTTAAGGGAACGTAGCAGAGGGGGCCCAAAAAGGATAACTGCACTAACACTTTTTTATTCTCTCCATAGATAAGATTGTGTTGGTGCAGATATCTTTTTTTGGGACTCAGTATTTTTGGTGCAATAACCATATTCGATACTTCTGTCAATATTGTAAGTTTATTGCTAATCACACTGAATGGCTTGGCACTAACACCGCTGACCTTGCTGGTTCTATAGCTCATAACTTCTGTATTGCTAAATCTCTTACTCAAATAAATTTTACTCAGTTAACTTTGTTACTCGTTTTCTAATTAACCCTAATCACTTACCTTCAATATGATTTTTGACTTGCCTCTAACCATAGTTTTGTTTCAGTTTCTTCTTACTCTCGTTTAGGTGGTTTAGACCATGCAATGATACCTATAAATCTTTTACCTCTTACTTTTTTTTGTACTTACCCTATTATCGCACTAATACTATTCTAAGGCTGACTGGTATTTTTTTCGTGATTTTCTTAACGACAGCCCTTAGTGTCTTTTGTCTCTCCGCTGATCAATGCGCCTTTTAAATAGCCTCTTGGATCCAGGCTCTTTTGTTCTTTCTTGATTATCTTAAGTCTCATCTACTTTGTAAAAAATTAATTAATTAAATTTTGTCAAAATTAATTCTTACAAGAAAAAAATTAAAAATTAGTCAAAGGAGACAAGTCTTCATATGCAATTTATTTTACTATTTTTGAGAACATTTTGATTCTCTTCTATTTTAATAAAAGAACATTTTGTCAATTATTTTAAAACGATATTACTGAAAAACTAATTTAAAAAATTATTTTTATTTACCTGTCAGTTTGTTAAAAATGATTTTAAAGTTCGAAATAACTTTTTTTCTTCAAATAACTATTTTTCATTGATGAAACAGCATTATCGTAAGCAAATTTCTTGTATGACCTTTCAGTAAGATTTTTATTTCTAGAGAAATATTTTTTATTACCAATAACTTTATGCAAGTAACTAAAAAAAATAACAATGAATAATGGTAATATATAATATAAGTAATTATTTATTAAATTTAAAAAGTAAAAATCATTTATTAAAACTTATAAAAATCCTAAAATGATTTAAAATGCAAACACTATACAAGGACGTTGAAATAGGTCCGGCAAGTACGGCTTTCGCCGGACCACTTTTGACCAGCTCATATTTTTGTTTATTTATTTAAATTTGCGTCTAATTATTCCGCTATATACCGGTACATTCATTATTACGATCACGAATTGATCAATTTACGTAGTTGTATAAATGATTTATAAAAAAAAGGCGTAGTTATTACTAGATCGTAACTATTATTTTGTGAGTGTCCGTGGCGTCATTTAAAAAGCTGTCCGTTTGCAACGATTGAACAAGTTCTTGATTCCTGTCATCTCAGATTGGCATTTGCTTCGATCCGATATGGCAAAATGTTCTCTAGCTCTTCTGAGGGTTTACCTTCTCAAACTCATGTATCGAATCTACCTCACCAGAAATCAGTAGGTTTCAAGTTCCTTAAGCGTTTTTTTGGACTCAAAAAGGTAAAACAGAGATATTTCAAGCCACAACGGTTTGCTAAGTGGTCTTTTTTACATTATGATAAGGCAAAGGACGCAGTATTCTGTATATACAAATAGTATACTACTTGTATATAAAATTGCAATTAGACTAAAACAATTGACATTAACAAATCTTCCGCTTTTACATACGTTGTAAAAAACTATTTTATAGTTAAAAATATCTTTGAATTCATAATCCTATCATGAATTTCATCGTTGTGGCAGGTGGTGGTTGGCTTCTCTAACTGGAAAGATGCTACAGTATTGTTCAGTAGTCATGAATCAAGTTCTTTCCACCGAGAAGCAGTCATGGTGCTGGTAACTATTCCTTCTACAACACCAGGTGTTGGAGAACTTCTGTCAAAGCAACATGCTGCTCAAAAACAGAATAATCGGCACTGTTTGTTTGAAATCATTCAATGTATTCGGTTTTTGTGTAGACAAGGATTGGCTCTCAGAAGTGTTGATAATGATCAAGATGGATACCTTAAACAAATTGTGTGTATGAAGGCTTACAGTGATACTCTGCTTAAAGACTGGCTTGTTAAAAAGAACAATGTTTACACCAGTACAGAAATAAAAAACGAAATTAAATAATGAGTCTCCAGGTGCTGAGAGAAATCATGGCTGAGCTCCGATCTACTCCTTTTCTGATCATTTTGATAGATGAAACTACTGATTCATCCGACATGGAGCTTACATGTGCCGTAAGACACATCACTGAAGAACTGGAAGTGCATGAAGAGTTTTTAGGTGTATATGCTGTGGATTCCACTGAAGCAACAACTTTGGTATCTCTTACTAAGGATGTGATGATACAAATGAATCCTCCAATGGCAAAACTACGAGGACAATGCTGTAGTGGAGCAAGTGTGATGAGTGGGATAAGGAGAGGTGTTGCCAAACAAATCGCAGACATGGAGCCAAGAGCAATATACACTTATTGCTACGGTCATGCTTTAAATCTTGCTGTTAGTGACACTGTAAAACAATCCAAGATTATGAGAAATGCATTAGAAACCATATATGAAATTATAAAACTTATAAAGTATTATCCAATGAAAGAGGCAATGTTTAAAAACATTAAAGCAAACTTGTTTGATGCTCCAACTGTTGGAATCAGAACACTATGTCCTACCAGGTGGACTGTAAGAGCTGATTCACTTGCTAGTATAATTAGCAACTATGAAATTTTACAGATGATATGGGAAGAGGCAGTTGATGTAAGCAAGGATACTGGAATAAAGAAATTAAGCAAACATCGGTCAACGTTGTTTTCTCTGTTTTGATTTGTGCGTTTGCTATTACAGTTCATTCATGTTTTTTTAATGTGTTACATTAAAATTACTATTACAGTTGATTGACAGTTTTTTTAATGCGTTATGAATTTAATTAAATTTGCCGGACCATTCCTATAACGAGTGCTTCGTCCCTGTTATAATTAAAACAAATGTTATTATTATTTATACGCTATTTATTATATAATTATGAAAAATAAACTATATTATATATAAACGTTAATGCTGTTTTCTATGTTAGGCGTCTTTGTTTTTATACTTTTGGGGTTTGAAAAGGTTTCCACAGTGCTACTTCCTATTTTAAATGACAATTAGGAAAAGTTGATGTTATGTTTTATGAACTTTTCGCATTTCTAGGTTTAACCTGTTTTACAGATCAGGACTGAGTATTTTTATTGCGATACTATTACGAAGAAACCATCCAAAGTTCTTCTACAATCCACAAATAAATTGAAGATTTTATATTCTAGGAATCGTTGACACCATGGCCAAGAATCACCTGTCCCAAATGAAGTCGGTTACATTTAATTAAGTGTTACCAGTTGCAGGGTCAGTTACCTGAACGGAATATGACTACTTATACTTTACTTATCACAAGAGTAAACAAAAACTCTTGTTTTTTAGCAACACTGTATGTATTTCTGAGAAAGCAGTTTCGGTAATCTTGCAGTTAAGCGGTCCTAATTTGTTTTAGTGCTATGTACGGTCTCCACCTTTCTTTTATTAAATACAAAAATTAATTTATGTTAGGCCGCTTTAGCTGCAAGATTATCACAGTTTCTAGGCAAAAATAAAAAAAATTAACAATAAAAGCTTTTACTAAAACACAAACAAATTAAGTCAAGAAAGTAGCTCACATGTTTTGATGTTCCTGGCAATCTTTTTTTTTACTGTTGACAGTCATGTTTCTATAAGATGTAGGAAGAAACTTTTATTTAAAAGTAATTTTGTAATTATAAACCTACATAAATAGGATCTACTATAAACAAAGTATTATTCTTGGTGAACATTTCTTTTGTGGGTAAACTAACAAATTTCTTTTCCAAATAAAAATTTAACTTTTAATATTAAAAAATAAGTATTAGAAAAATAAAAAATGTACACAGATTGATAACTGTTATATTTTTTTTATTACCTGAAATTCAGTAGGGGAGATAGGGGCGCATTGATCGCCGTAGCAGTGTTTTGAAAATTGCGCAGAACCTGAAAGAGATGTAAAAACTTATTAATTACGAAACACATGTAGAACTATCTGGCTTTTGGAATATATAAATATTTTGATTTAAAAAAAATGATAAACATGAATAATTTTAACTTTTAAACAACCCTCTCAAAAGATCAATGTACCCCAAACTATGGGGTACTATGATCTCCGACTTGGGGCACATTGATCTTATATGCGTAATATTATCTAAACGTTTAACACTTCTATAACTAAATCTTGTAAATAATTTAGTCAAAGGGTAATATTGTATAACATATAATACATCTAAATTTTTTAATTATTTTTTAAATATAGCAGTTAAACCCACTCGTCTAATTTTTAATTAAAAAATGTATAAATCACAGCAGCTATAAGCTACCCGCTTTATATACGTTTAAAACTTTACAACAACTTGAAATTTATAAGAACTGAAATATAAAGACTGAAATAAGAATTCAACTTTTAAGTTTACAAAACTTGTTAAAAGTACAATATTTTGATTAAGAATATTTCATCATTTGTGAAAGTCAAGTTGTGAAGCAGCTTTTGGTTTACATTGTTTTTTATTCCTAAGCAAGTAATTCTTAGTTTCTTTCTTATCTTTTGTGGAGACTTTTTGTTGATTTTTGGTTTGCTTCAAAATTTTCTTTTCTTTTGACAAATGAATTTCATTTCTGACTGGAGTATCAGTCAAGATCCTTGTTTTTAACTGCCTACTTTTAACATTTTTTTTTCTGGCAGATGCTTTGGGTAAGGTTTTAAAACCTCAGGTGAGATTATAGAAGCAACACTTGTTGACACTTTGTTTAAAATACTTGTTTCAATATTTACTATAGTTATTTCAGACTCTATGTGATTAACATGTGCTGGTATCATTTCAGATTCCATGTTGTTGACAGGAGTGATAGTAACTGTATCTGGAGCAGCTCTATCTGTAACTGATGATGGTAAATATTCGTCATCTTTGAAAATTTCAGAATTGAATGGCTCAATGCCAGCTACTCTAAATCCTGTCTGTATATTAGATGGTGAGAAAGCTTTTGTATACGGTTCTCGAACTATTGAAGCAATATCATAAATGGTCATTGGTCTTGGGTTTGAAACCATCCAATTATCACATGCAGAATTGTAAAACCTTTTCAATGGTCCAAAAACAGTTCTATCTAATGGCTGCAATTTATGGCTGCAATGGGGAGGAAAACTTATCATTGTAATTCCGTGTTGAATTGCAAGCTCCAAGCCTTTAACAGAAATATGACTTTCATGACTGTCGAGAAGTAACAAAACTGGAGATTCCTGAGAACAGTTTGAAAATTTAACAAAATGTTTAATCCATTCTATGAAAATTTCTGAGATCATCCAACCAGAAGGATTTGCAAATCCCACACATCCAGGAGGTCCTTCCTTAATCATGTAATCATGAAACTTTACCCTAGGAAAAATAAATAATGGAGGAATGGAATTTCCAATAGCATTAAAGGCACAACATGCAGTTACCAATGTTCCTCGTTCTGCAGATGTGATTCTTCCAACTTGTTTGCTTCCTCTACCAGCTAAAACCTTTACCGGCTTTTGAACGGTTGTTAAACCAGTTTCATCAACATTATATATACAGTTAGGATTATATTTATATCGATTTCTTACCGTTTTAAGATTTTGAAAAAACTCTCTTACAGTGTGTTTGTTAAAAGCTGTTGATCGAGCGAAGCTCGTTGCTTCAGGTGTTCGTAGAGACAACTCTGGTTGTCTTTTCATAAAACCTTGCAACCAATCAATGCCTGCAATTTTATTTTTGATCCATGATGATGGGCATATCTTATTGTTTTTTAAAGCAAATTCATATGCCAATAATCGCGTTGACCTAGTTGAAAGGTCATAGTTCATTTTTGATGCAATTAGTAAATAACTTGATAAACTTTTTTCATAATCTGCTGTAAAAGCTTGTCTATTGTTGTAGTTAGGCTTGAAAGCTTCATTTGGATTAAGCCTCTTTTTACGACAATATCTTTTTAAAGTCATTCTATCTATGTTAAACTGACGTGCTACAACATTCAGTTGTGTTCCTTCTAAAACTTTATTAACAGCTACTTTCATTGTTTACTTTGGTATAGCAACTTTATTTGTTTTTTTAATTCTATTTCTAACCATTTTAAGATCTGTAAAAAAATATATCAATAAAAACATATGTTTTTAATAAATGCTAATATTTAACATAATAATATTATGTTAAATATTTTTTAATTATTATGTTAAATATTATTCTTTTGATATTATAAAATAATAGTATTATTATTACTAGCTTATAACATAAGTAGATTTAAAAAATGAAATGCTAAAAGCTATTGTTTGTTTATATATAGTTTTTTTTTAAATTATAAATACAATTCCATTCGTTTAACTGTATTGCTTATAAACAAAAACATGGGGTACTTCGTCTTCTATGGGGCACTTCGATCCTCCGATCAATTGGCCCCGCATAGTCAAAGATCAATGTACCCCAATAGGTATAGGTAACATATTGATAGCAATATCTACTGTATAAATTGCAGCCAAATAAAAATTATATATTATATTATACACCTAACACTTACAAATTTAAAATAAAATTGTTGTTAACCCATACAGACATCTAAATAAAAATATATTTGAATTATAGTACGATTTAAAAAAAATCACTTTTTATGACGAAAAACAATATTTTCTTTATTTTTTTTGACGCTGATAACCTTATGAAAAAATATTACGAATAATCAATTAGGGAAGCATAATGGTTAATTAAATTGCAACCTCACTTCTAGTAAGGCAAAAATGAACGAGTAAAAGCCAAAAGATCATACTGCCCCGGCGATCAATGCGCCCCATCTCCCCTATCTAGGGTACACTGACTTCAGGGTTCTACCTTTTCAGGGTAAATCTAGGGTACACTGACCTAAGATTTTATTTACATGACTTTAGGACTTTCATTCAGAAAGAAATAGAAAATTTTTAAAAAATTAGGAATTTTTAGAATTTTCTTACAATAATGAAGTAAAACAGTATGAATTTACACTTTGACCAAACCTCTGTAGTTAATGTATTTGACACTATAATAAACCATGCACTATCTTTTTCTTAAGTA
Source organism: Hydra vulgaris (assembly GCF_038396675.1). NCBI lineage: Eukaryota > Metazoa > Cnidaria > Hydrozoa > Anthoathecata > Hydridae > Hydra > Hydra vulgaris. The sequence goes on along the minus strand of NC_088934.1, from coordinate 27,535,452 downwards.
AAGTAGAATGCAAAACATTTGAATCAAAGAAATTTATCTTCTTATCATAACCTTTATTTTTCAATTTTTTTCTTTTTATTCTTCTTTAACTTAACCTGCATTTTTATTTGTTTATATAATTTTTTATAATAAATTTGACAGAAGTATTAAATTTATGTATAAAATAAATTTTTGTTTTTGAATTAGTGTAATGCTTTAAGGTAAATCAAGAATATTTCGCGTACTGAACATCTGGTTGTTTCAGTCGCAAAAGCCGTATTTGAATTTGTTCCGTTTATGGAACTTCTGGCATTAAAGATACGATTTTATTTTTAATCAAAATATATATAATTTTTTTATATTATTTATTAATATTTTAAAAATAATTTAATTATAATTATTGTAAAATAATGCAATTTAAATTTATAAAACGTTTTTAATCAAAATATTCCGAAATAATTAAGTTTTATTCATCATGATGGCATTAATAAAAACAATTATAAGATGCTTTCAAACATAAAGCATCTTTTCATTTTGAATGAATAAATCTATAAACTAAAATACTCATTATTTAAAAGTGGATTTGATAGATGGGAGAGGTCATTCATAAATGTCTAAACCAGTAGGAGCTCCTCTCTGGAGCCTGTTTAATTAAAAAATTTCATCAATAAAACATTTGTAAAATGTAATGGGGTGTGGGGGCTATTCAATAATAATAGTATCGAGACGGCAGAAAAGGTAAGCGTAAAGTGTCTTAGATTTGTCGATAATGTTGGTCATTGAATTTAAAAAAAGTGTTGGTAAATATGGTATGAAATAGATATTACGTTAGAAGATGAGTATTAATGAGGTAGTTTGTTTTTTCAAATAAAGGAAATGCCCTCAGAAAGGATGGTCAAAGCAATCAAGACCGTAAGACCAGAGCCTCTCTGGAAATCTAACAAATCAAAAATTTAAAACGTGATGAATGGCAACAGTAACAATAGAAGTAGCTAATCTGGAAGATAATCAAAGATCTGCCACGTGTGCAATGTACACTCGCGTGCGTTATACGTGCGTTTGGAATAAAAGAGGGTGGCCATTTGAGTCCAGATCTAATAAACTGGGGGTTTTAATAAAAAAGTGTCTGGAGATTTGTACAAAACACGCATAAAACAATTTTTTAACAGCTGGCTTATAATTTTTATAGGTTTTAATATGCTTATATCAGCTTTATACTTTGGTAAAAAAATAGAAATAAAAAGCAAGATAAAAAAGAATAAAATGAGATATTAGATTTTTTAAAGGTTCTTTTAAGCCTTATTACACTGAAAGTTTTTATTTTTCTTTTAGTTTTGAGATACATTGTTTATGATAACAAGTAAAAATTAAAAAATTGGTGGTCTTAATAAGCTTGGGATGGGTGGGAAAAGTTTCATAAAATTAAAAAATCTCCCTTCCCGTGTATTAAGCATGCGTGAGTAAACGGATAGATTGGTATGATGTGTAAGTTCTTGCTATGTGGTATGTCAAGTCTAGTCTAATCAGAAGCCAGTTACAACGATGAATATATATCTAAGACAATGTGGGAAATGACAACAACGACATATATAAAAAAGCCCACAACGGCCACAATTGTATATATATATATATATATATATATATATATATATATATATATATATATATATATATATATATATATATATATATATATATATATATATATATATATATATATATATATATATATATATATATATAATATATATATATATATATATATATATAATATACATATATATATGTATATATATATATATATATATATATATATATATATATATATATATATATATATATATATATATATATATATATATATATATATATATATATAAAGTTCTATTAATCACAAAAGATTTTTATTTAAAAAAAGTTTAATACTTGAAATTTTTCAGTGGTAAATTACGATGAATGAAAACAATTTTTTCGGCATTTGTTGATAGAAAACGATTCCGCTTTTCCTCGTAAACTATACCTTCTTCCAAAAATAGCCGCTTACTATATACAATACTACCTGGAGACGATAAGTAAATCTAAGTAAACTCTACTAGACTTGGATATTGTTTTGTATTAGTTGACCACCATTTGTAAGGGTCTGCATTTCGATCTGGGCGAACAGTTTTCATAAATAAATCAATTATGTTTTTTGTTGAACTTTTCTGCTTGACATCTGTGTCTTTTTATAAAAGACATTTATAAATGGATTCGATGTTCAAGCAATAAAAAGGTTGTTGACTCGCATCTTCATCTGTGTGCGTGTTTTCTGTCGCAACTTTCTAAAAACAGTTCCAAAAAGTATTGTGTATCTCAATTGTTCAACCATTTTGATTTGCATTTTTTTTCTTTCGAAGTGGAGATGAGTCATCATCGGTGCTACTAAACGTTTCAAAACTTTTTTTCAGAGCTTCTAAAAGAATTTTTTGTTTTGCTCTTTGTGTTTTTACTATACCCAAGAAAAAAGTTTTGAAGCGTGGGTAAAGAAAAGTTACACTTCTTAATACTTTATAACACTTGGCAGAATCATATTCTGCATCTCGTACACCTTTTACCATATTGGCTTCCCTATCATGGACAAGATAATGGATCTTGCTATGTGAAATGCTCCATCTTTCTGGAATAGTATTGAGTTCTTTTGCGATATTGGTACCAGTATGTGAACCTGAAAACGGCTTCATCGCTAAAACAGCATATTCAAGGATAAAATCTGGAGATATCCAATACGCAGTAAAACTTAAGTAACTTTGTTTGTTGTGCTGACATGTCCATATGTCAGATGTCACAGATACTGCTGTTGCTTGTGAAATACTAGCTTCAATTTTAGTGCAAATTCTATTAAATATATAGGGGATAATTTTCTCAGTCATGTAGTTGTGACAAGATATTTTATATTGCGTACTACTTTTTCAAATAGCTCTTAAATCCAACTCGTTCAAAAAGTGATAATGGTATGTTGTCTAAGGCAAGGCAATTCTCCAATTAAATAATGATATTTTATTTATTTCGGATCATTAATATCCCAACACAATTCCTTTAAAGCTGTCTATTTAAGAGTTAACTATTTCTTTTTAACATACATGTTATTGCTGGTATATTAGAATCGACGTAATTTATTTTTTTGCTTCCTTTTGCCAGCAGAATTTCAATTAACTTAGTATTACTTTACTCGCCACTTTCACTTAGTTAACAGTTGATTTAGTGTTACACGTTACTTTTGTAAGTAATTCGTTTTATTAAAACAAATTTAATTAGTTATAATATACGTATTAGTTTTACTTACTTGCTTTCCTTCCTTGATGATGGCAATGTCCATTATTTTAAAGATATTTGTTAATAATTTTCATAAAAGTAGTTTCCATTTTCATAAACTAATGGCATAAAAGCTAATGAATTGTCAACTGAACTAAAAAAGAGTACATCTGTGCACCTATGACATAACTCAACTTTTTGAATAAGCCATGTGTAAAAGGACTTGAAAACGTGTTATTACTTTTATCTGTGAAAAAAACGCAAGTCTAATAGCTACGAATAAAGTATCTATGCATTCAATAAATCTTGATGTTAGTAATAAAATCAAAGGAAGTACATTTACATTAGAGCAGCAATTAGGGATGGCAAAAATCTTGGACATTTTCAATCCCGGGATTTTGGGATTGAGATAGTTGTCCCCGGAAAATCCCGGGATATCCCGGAATTGAATAGAAAAAACGCAACTGTAGAAAGTGAAACATAAGAAGAGCCATTGTCACAAGAAATATTCTTATGACTATGGAAGAGCTAATGTTTTAAGTAATAACCAAACACTTAAAAAAATGATTAATTTAATTATAATATATATTAAGTACTTTATTTTAATGAACCTAAGTAGTTTAAATTATAAAACAATATCTTAAAATGATAACATAAAATTAATAACTAAAAATAAAATAATATAACTAAAAATAATGCATGAGTTATATATATATTTTTGAAAGTACTACCCAAAAAAATCAAAGTGTCGATCACTTAATCGCTTAATCGTATTTGATTTTTTGAAAATAAAAACCAAGAAGCTGAGAATGCTCGTTTGGACTCCACAATTGTTGGCAGTATAGATAGTATATAATCATATATTTTTAAAGGTGATCACATCTTAAGCTACTAATTCCAATTAACAGTAATTTTTTTTTGAAATTTAAAAACACTTTATCAGGTTCATCATAACTTTTTAACGAGTTTAAACACTTTATCAGGTTCATCATAACTTTTTTTATTTTGGGTACTTGTATTTGGTAGAAAAACTTTTGTGATTTTTTATGATGTAACCTGGCTATGAATGTTTTTATGTTGTAATGTTTATGAATTATGTTTATGAATGTTTTTATGATGTAACCTGGCTATGGCTATATACTAAGCTCCTTAACTTATACTACGCTCCTCTCTTTAATTCGGTGACTCAAAGCATCATACAATTGTTTTTCAGATTTCATATTGTTGTTCTTTTATTTTTGTCAACATAAGCTTTTATGCATTGTCAGAGGAAATTATTGTTGCGCCTTGTCGACAAAGTGCTACCGCAGTTGCTTTTTATGATGTACAAATGTTAAAGAGAATAAAAAGCTACAATACCAAAGCCTATATTTACATTTTACAAATTTCTTAATTACAAATTAAGCTTAAAATTTTTGCACTTTTTTTATGACAATCGTAAAATCCTGGCAAATTTCAGAGACAAATGCGGGGATTTCAGGATGAAAAATTTGTACAGGATACCGTAATTTCGGGATTGCCATCCCTAACAACAATATAATGCAGAGGCAACCAACCTGATAACTAAAAATTTGAATGACAAATTTTTTATTTTTATAGTGTTGGCACTAGACGGGTCATTGCATCAATACATAATTTAATAAAGAAAACAATCGAGAAAATCCTTCTTGATGATCTGAAAATACACGGAACAAAAATAGAAAAAAAAATTAGACTTGGTAAAACAGAAAAGTTTAGACAGTTATTAGAACAAAAATTGTTCGTTAAACATTAAAAGAGGACTGTAAAACAAAAATCGTTAAGAATCGCAAAAACTTTTTGCAAACTGGTGGTTTTCTTCTGGTGGCAACCAAGAATGAATTGATAATACCATAGTCAAAAGAAATAGATAGTCTGGCCACTTCGTCCAGTCCACCACAGAGTGCACAAAATTTATTTTCGCTAATTGTTTTTCTATGAACTGCTTGTTTAGATTGCATATTCTTCATTCAATTCTTTAAATGCCTGGTACTAATTGTTCTGTTTATGAATGCAGTACTAGGAGGCAAAGGGAGTTTCATTATTTAAAATTTCTTCATCTAACGATAGTTTTAATACTTCTTGGAGGAAAAATTTAAAAGCCATTATTCTTAAAGATCGTATTCAAGATATAAACTTGAAGGCTCAAAAAGAAAGTAAGTGTCTGTTTATCTGTGAAAAGCATTATCTTCCAGAAATGATGCTTCATAACAATAACAGAAAGTCACTAAAACCTGGATTATTACCGACTATGTGTTTTATCTCATCAATACCTATACAAAAGGAATCTACATCTTCAATCGTTGCTAAAAGAGATGCTTCAATGATTTTAAATAGTATTATTACTTTTAAACCTATACTATTTCTATTGTTATTTTGTTAAGCCTGTGTTCTGGAATAACTGATGTATTCGCATTAAAGTCAAATCTGTATATTAAACATTGTATTTCAAAAAATTTTGATTTATTTTTATCTAGGAATGATTTTCCCTTAAATCAGACAGAGTATTTTCGATCTCAGTCATGTATTATGCTGATTGAGTTAGTGTTATGCTGTTCTCAATGCAAAAGTATTGAAAAAAAAATGTTGCCAATTCTTGTGTCCCTGCTAAATTAAATGCACCAATTAAATTTACATCTCCAGATTGTCTGAAGCTTACATTACAGAGTGTTTTTCTGGAAAATAAAGAATTAAAAAAATAGTTAGCTTTGATAAAGCAGGAGTTTGAAAATTCATTGCTTGCAATAAGTAAAGGTATTGAAAGTGATTTAGTTCAAATAATGGCAGGAGATGATAAAAGCAAGATTTCTCCATTTATGAGCCTGTTTTGAAAAGAGCAGCAAAAATATTTAAAAAGCTCAAGGCAAAGGATTCGGTACCATCCAGCAATAATATTTTACTGATTGGGATTAGCTGCATAATCACCATCTGCTTATGAAGCAGTACAATTAAATAAGAAAAATAATTCTGGTTTCTTAGTTTTACCAAGTCGTAGGCGATTGCATGAATATAAAAATTATGTGAAACCAAAGTTAGGATTTAATAAAAATATAATCAAAGAATTAAAAGATAAAGTCGAACATTTTTTATCTCAAGAAAAGTTTGTTGTCCTAGTTTTTGATGAAATGAAAATCTTGTTTTGGACAAACATTCTGGAAAATTAATTGGTTATGTTGATTATGGAGATCCTATTGTTAATTTTGCAACATTTCAACAGGCAGACAAACTATCTTCTCATCTATTAGTTTTCTTAATAAGAAGTATATTAAATCCTTTCAAATACAGTTTTGCAAACTTTGATACTATAAATATTACATCAATGCAATTATTTTCTCTATATTGGAAAGCTGTTGGCATTTTAGAAATCTCAGTTGGTTTAAAAGTGGTAGCAGTTACTTGTGATGGAGCATCATCAAATAAAAATTTTTTTTAAATACATTCTGATGTAATCTGACTGAGAAAGAAAATTATAATGGTCATCTTGATGTGACTTACCGCATTGATAATTTATTTGCTGATGATGGCGATAAAAGGTTTATATATTTTATTTCTGATGTCCCTCATTTAATTAAAACAGTAAGGAACAGCCTTTCTCATTCTGGAGCTGGTAAAAGCAATTTTTATATGTGGAATTAGGGTCAGCATGTTTTATGGTTTCATAACTGATTTGTTTTATGAAGATTTAAAATGTCAGTTACACGCATGTTCAAAGCTAACCGTTGAGCACATCAAAAAATAACTTCATTTTCAGCTATGAATGTTCGTTTAGCTGCACAATTTTTTAGTAATTCATGCATTACTGCATTAAAAATCTATGCACCATCTGATACTGCAGAAACTGCACAGTTTTGCAAATATTTTAATGATTTTTTTGATTGTTTAAATGTTTGTAATACAAATGATTATACATTAAAACGCAACTCATTTTTGCAACCATTTTCTGATATTAATGATGTTCAAATTAAATGGCTAAAAGAAAATTTTTTAAAGTACCTTTCTGATTGGCTTTTTTCTATTAAATCAAGACATGGAAATTTTTCAAAAAGTGATACAGCTATTCACGAAAGTTTAAACGATTGCAGAATTTTTATCAAGTATGTTTGGTTTTGTTTAACAAAAAAAAAACCGTAAAATGGTATCGAATTAATTTTTTTTATTTGTTAAAGAAAAAGTAATTAGCTGTAAAATGAATATGAACATATTATAAAAATTTTAATATTTAGTTTGAAAAAAAGAAATACAAAATATCATATAGGAAAAATAAGAAGCACAAAAGTTGTAACGAATTGCAACATTCGAAAAAAAAAAGCAAAAAAAAAGCAAAATTAATATTTAAAGTGTTCTCCTTTGTTTTTATAGCAAAGATAAACTCATTTATGCATTGATTCAACTAATTTCATGCACATCACACGAGGTACCTTCAGCCAGTACTCATTCAAAAGTTGCTTCAAATGCTGAGTTGATTGAATTTCATGGTATGTCAGTTGATTGTCAATTCAAGACCAAATATTTTCAATTGGGTTAAGATCTGGTGATCCAGGGTATCAGGGCATCACATTAAATTATTTTTTCAAAAAATACTCTTTGATTGTGTGAGCTGCGTGAGCTGAAGCTCCGTCTTGTTGAAAGATGAATTGCTTGCTTCTGCCATACAAGTGTCTGATCGATGGAACTAAACGCCTTTCCAATGTGTTCTTGTTGGTGTATTGATTAACTCGGCCTTCGTACAGCTCACAAAAGCCTATATCTTTGTGAGAAAAACATCCCCAGACCGCCTTGTCAACGATGTTGCAAAAATCTGTCTGAATATTTCTCAATTACAAATCTTTTGACATAGATTCTTCCCTTGCGGTTTACGACTTGAAAATTAGCTTTATCACTCCAAATAACTTTTGCCCACTGTTCTTCAGACCAGTGTGATCAAGCCTTTCTTTGGACCACACTCGTCGTTTACGTTTTTCAGTAATTGAAAGAATAGGTTTTCTAGCAGCTATGTACGTTCCAATACCTTTGTCCAACAATGTTCGTTTCACGAGCTCTCCGCTAACTTTTAGATTACCTTTTGACTCGTTGAAGATTTGTGCTAGCTTTTTGTAGCTGAGTCTCTGCTCATTTAGAATGTACCACTTTTGTCACGGTTGCTAAGTTTGGATGGTCTCCCAGTTCGAGGCATGTCGGAGACGTCCTAGGTAAGTTCCCGGGTTTTAATAGTTTTTCGAACGCAATATTTGGAAACGTGAAGTATTTTGCCTATTTGAACGTTTGTGTGATTTTTTATCCTCGCCATAACAATAACTTGCCACTTAATCTTACTAGAAACTGATTTTGGACCCATTTGCACGCAATTGAAATTAATTTGAAGTTTACAATATTTCAAGTTGATTTTTAATGAATTAAAAGCTGCCTGATGATGTTGTGATGAATTTTTTGATTGTAAACTAATCACTTTGACTTTATTAAAAAATAAAAAATTTTCGCACCGGATTTATCAATTAATTAGCAAATAATTGATTCTAAATAAAATCGTTTAAACTTTTGTGACACCTTTTAATCTGTATCACCTACCTTTTAATGAAATTTCTGAGTAAACAGTGATGATTCGAAACCTACTTTTTTTTTATTCTATTAACAAATAACCTATTTACCAGATTGGAAAAAAAAACTATTTTGATATCTACTTCCATTAGATTTTTATTCAAGAAAAACCAAAGATTAGATCTTAAACATTCTGTAATCGTTTAAACTTTCATGAATAGCTGTATATATAATCTCAGATGGTTAATACAAGAACTGACTATAATTTTTTTTCATATATAAAATGTTTTTTAATATAAATTCTAAACTTTTTGAATGTTTGTTTTCTGGTTTTGATTTTTTTAGTCATAATTTCTTTTAAAGTTTAAATTTTGAGGATTTAAAGTTTTAATTTTGAGTTTGAGGATAATAACATTATTTAAATATATATATATATATATATATATATATATATATATATATATATATATATATATATATATATATATATATATATTGTATATGTTGTAGTTATTTAGGTGCTCCCAGAAGTCCTTACGGTCTTGTCACAGAGCACCGCGGAAGAGCATTTAACAAGAAGTTCATACCTTCTTCTGTACCAATGTCGCTTGTTGGGTTAGAGCTGGTGTCGAACCTCGGAACTCCGGGTTTTGAGCCAGAACTCTAACCACTACGCCACGGCTGCTTATATATATATATATATATATATATATATATATATATATATATATATACATATATATATATATATAAATATATATATATATATATATATATATATATATATATATATATATATATATATATATATATATATATATGAATATGTATATATATGTATATATATATATATATATATATATATATATATATATATATATATATATATATATATATATATATTTATATATATATAATACATATAATTTATAGTGGGGTGGCCTGACCGAGGTAGGAGCTCCTTAACCTTGGATGGCAATCTTTCTAGAAGTAGTATCACAATAAAAATACCCATTTCTGATCTTAATGAAACAACACTCTCTCTCTCTACAAGTCAGTCAGAGCAGAAAGTTAACCTGAAAATATTTATTTATTAAAAATTTAAAACTATTGTGTGAATATTTTACTTTTGTACTACATTTTGATAAGGGTCCTTTGGAGTTAAAGTCTTAAGGGCCTTACCAATAACTTATTGACACAAACAAATTGAAACAATTTTTCAAATTAATACTTTTAATGTCAAATAAATAACAGAGTTAATATGCCCAGTATGTTTTTGTGAAATTTGTGGCAATGAAAATAGCCGTTTTTGAATGTGATATTACATTAAAATATTTATTCGAATCCAATTGATGTTTTTTTCATTTTTGAACGGAGTGATTTTGACTTCGTTTGATTTTTTGTAAGTTTGTGAATACTTAGTTTTTCTTTTGCATATGAAAAAGATCTCACTCTAGCATAAAGTGTAACCAGATAATAAAATAAGTTTAAAGACAGTTCTTTGGACACTTGATTTGTGCAAAGACTATGAAGTTCAGATATGCTTGCCATAACAAAATTGATTTTTTTAAATTTCGGTTACAATAAGTTCTGAATCATTTTTTTTACTTTGTTGGCGAAAGAGAAGCTCAACTTTTGTAAAGATTTCTAAAACTGGGGGAGACTTTCCTCAAACCACCTTGATTTTTAGCATCTACAAATTTTTGGTAAGACTCAGTGGATGTTTCAGGATTCTTAAAAAATGCTTTATTTTACCAGCATTAAGAAGTAAAAGGCAGTCGGTGCTTAACTTTTGCTGCCATACACGCGAACTGCGAACTCTGCAATAAAATGTACTGAATACATAACCACTTCGGTACAAGATAATGTCTTTATTGAAAATTCAACTGACGATAAATCATTTATATTTACAAAAGAATTATTGTACAATGAGTTTGTAAGAAATGCTAAAACATGATTGCATAGCTCATAGCCAAAAAGTCTAGCTGTTTTTTTGTCAGACTGTTACTGAAAATTCCTCTATCACAGTTAATTTCTTTGTAAAATTGAGGACAAAACTTTTCTGTATCGCCATTACCTTTAAAACTAGCTATTGTTGTCTCTAATAGAGATAGGGTTTGTTGTGAATTTTCTAATAGCATTGCACAATTAATTCTTAATTTATTTCTATACAAATCAAGATAGTATTCGTCGTCAATCAAGGTGGTAATGCTTTTATCGAGCAGACTTTTAAATTTGCTGAGAAGAATAGGTGGTTTATTTTATAATGTTAAATCCAAAAGAATATTTTGATATTTTAAATTTGATGCCTTGTAAGGTCTCTTTGAGATATGCATTTCTAAGAGCAAAATGTGCAAGAAAATGTGCTTTTAACAGATTCACTAGACAACTCCAACACCAAGGCGTCTAAGTTTTTATTAAAATTTTCGTCTAAAAAAAATCATTCTCCAAAGAAAAAATAATGTTTCAATATCAAGTTCGCCATTGAACTCTTTGTCCGATTCCATACTTTGTGCACTCTGTTCCTGGCCGTTCGACAGTTTTCAAGTGTTTTTAACAAATATTAGAAAAATCACAAAATGCGGACCGAGTGACAACACTATCTTTTTCTTATGACTATGAAAATGCATTGTATTATGAAAATGATTGCTGCACAAATAAAAGTATTTACTTAAAAATACAAAAATTTTCTTTTCTAAATCTTTCCTACGACAGTTGATGACCCTCTGGTTACATCTAAAAGTTAAACAATAAAACAATATGTTTCAAAATACTACAATAATAGCTTTATAAACTTTTCATATAAAAAAAGGTATATAAAATATATTAATTAGCTTGCCTTTTTTTGTCTTTAGGAAAACGAAAATATGAAATAGTTATTTCCACTCTTATTTATACAGTTTATAGCAGCACAAAATGATGGCATTGTAAATAGGACCAAAACTGTTTTAGATACATACAAAAAGAACTATTCGCTACTTAATGTTATAAAATTTCCGAGTTAGGGCTTGGCATTCCAGAATGTTTTGCGATAAAATAACAACGAGATATATGAAATTATACCTCACTAGTTAGGCTTTTTCAACAACAAAACGGATTTCTATTTACAAGAAATTAATAAAAATATAATAGATTGGCGGAAAAGTTCTCGCGAATTTGCCTGTAACTTTTTTCTTGACATGCTTTTTAATTTTCTTTTTTTAACCATCTGATAGCCCTATTTCTTGCACATCTATTGATATATAATTTGTCTTTAGTTGTCTCGAGGTGGAACTTAGTCGAGAAGAAAAACGTTTGCCGATCAATTTTCAATTCAAGTTGAATTTGAACGCTTCTGAAGCTGCCCGGAAAATTTGTGAGGCCTATGGAGACGGAACAATGCCAATTCGTACAGCACAAGACTGGTTCAAGATATTGCGTGAAGGAGGCCGATTAACCGACATGTCGAGGTCTGGGCGTCGAAACGAAGTCAATCGCCAAGCAGTCATTACCAGAATTGAAGAAGATCCGTCAATGAGTTGCCGAATGTTTGCCGACGAGTTTAATTGTCACCACTCAACAATTAAGGACATTTTGCACAAGGCCGGAAAGAAATGTTTGAAGTCCAAGTGGGTTCCGTACGAGTTGACCGATGCTCAAAAGAAGAAACGCTTCGATGCTTGCAATCGATTGTTTGAACGTTACAGCAATGACCAGCTGGACTTGCAACAAGTTGTGACTTGTGATGAGAAATGGGTGGCCTTTGACAATCCACACCGGGGCAATGAATGGCGATCACCGGGTCCACTGTCTTCCTCCACTCCAGTCAAGGATTTTTGAAAAGAGAAGCTAATGCTGATCACTTTTTGGCATCGTCGAGGCATCGTTTAGCTTTATGAAAAAAAATGCGCGAGAACTTTTCCGCCAACCTATTAAAAATTGCGCATCTTAATTTTTTTTGTTGCACGATTGAATGATTTTCTTTTGCTTTCCTTTCCATGGAAAATTTTCTGTTTGTGGAAACCCATCTTTATAAAATCAAAAAATATATATTTTTTAAATAATGAAAGTTACTACACTAATTGCATAATAAAAAAAAAAATTTTATAAAAAAAACGTCATTTAAGCTTGGTTTCCAATAGTTGTAGAA
>NC_088934.1:27412500-27517500 GCF_038396675.1 Hydra vulgaris | reverse complement strand
GTCCTAAAAAGAAATTGCACATTTTCTAAACGATTAAGGTTTAAGTCTTTAAAATAAGCAGGTTTATTCATGTTAATAATGTAAAGATAAACCGGTTATTAGAAATGTATTGGCATGCCTTGTCTAATTTTAAGGTTAGTTTGAATATTCGAACTCCTTTATCTCAGAATGAGTATTTTGTGACTTAAGTATTTTTAGCACTAGGGTCTTTAATTAGTAGGCATTTTATTAATTATTTATGGTGTATGTTTTTAACAGTAATAAGAAAACTCAAAATTTAAAAAGACTATAGGCAGTAACTTTGATATTTTACTGTTATAACAGTGAGAATATGGTTAAAGTCATTAGGTTGTTTGAAAATTAAAAAACGGGTGTTATGATACCTAATGGTAATACATCGTGGTGGCCTAACTGCCATTCAACTATTTTCAAACATCTCACAACTTTTATTTTCTAGTGTTTAGTGTTTCTAGTGTTTATAGTTTAATATTGACTGACATGAAACTTAACTCATTTAGAAATTTTACCAGACTTCACAAACTTTGGTAGTTGTAAGGTTATTTGCAACTGCCAGATATTGTGTTTAATATATTTAAGATAATAAAACTACAAAATTTTTCAAAGGAAAGTTTAAATTAATTGAAGCCATGTAATCCATTGTGCGACATTTGGTTTTATAATAATTAGCTGTTCTTTAGGATTCAGAACAATGACCTTACATTTAATCTTTGATACTAAATAAGGCCATTGATATGAGTACTTTCCTGCTACCTAATCAGTAGTGGATTTATATTTTAACTTTTAACGTTAACAGCCAAACATGTTTTCAATGGGATCAACAGAAGTAAAGCACTAATAAATAAATGAAACTATCAACATTGTGCATGTGGGAAATTTCATTTTTAACTTACATTACATGCGCAACAACTTTATAAAGTATTTGCCTATTTAAACTTTAAATTAAATTTTTAGCTATTTTGTACAAAAGCTGTCAGTCTAAAGAATAAAATAAGCTAAAGAGTTTTGAGTCAGGTCAAAAGATGGCGGACTTATAACCAAAAATGCCACTTAACTTACGTAACACGGCAAAATAAGGTACAAAAATTGCTTTAACATTTAGGTCAGATTTCAGCGAATTAGTAAATCGGTTTGTATTAGAAACTTTCACAAGATGTTGGAAATTCTGTACTAATTTTAAAAATATATAAATATTTATCAGAGGTGACCGGCTAAGAAAAATAAACTGTTTTTTTTGATACCATATATTTAACTTAAGTTACATCACCGACGTTACCGAGCGGTTATTATCGAAGATTTTTTATATCCATTATTAAGAGTTAGAGTTATGTAGCAGAAGAATTGCAAGTTATCAAGTCGAAAAAATTTTTCCGCAGGACCAAGAACAACTTTGAAAAATTATTTTTGTATTACAACTTTTTTAATACTTATTTGATTCATTTAAATAAGATAATCTTTAGTTGGTCGAAGTTTTATTTAAACTCTTAACGTTTATGCGTATTGCCCTATTTTCATCAGGTTGAATTTTTAAAATGCTGCAAAGTATTTAAATCTTTTAAAATACTTTTGATGAAAAAACTGCTATCACAGTTTAGGAAGAGATTCAGGTTATATGATCGTTTGTGACAAGAGGGAAGGGGTTAAGAATTGACAAATATAGGGTAACGTGCTTGATGGATGACCCCCTTAACTGCGTTTACAAACGATTTGTTTTACTAAAACAAAAACAAAAACGGTTTTAACTGATTTTTTTTTATATTAGGAAAATAGCAAATAAATCATATTTTTATTTTCTTATGTCAAAATAAAAATATTTATATATTTCTTATTTTTATTTATGTATGTATATTAGGGTGTTTCATATTTTATCAATTTTTGAAATCGAACTTGCGAATCGACTTATAAATTGACTATTTGTATAAAAATAAGTTTGAGCAAAAAAAAAAAAAAAAATTTAATTTTTAGGGTCCCCGCCAGTTCGATTTTGGGCCAAAATTGTCGGGTGTTTTAAACGCCTGGCGGGGACCTTAAAATTTATCTAAATTTATCTTTTTTTTTTTAAATGTTATATGTTGGATTGAATGTTTATCACATAAAAGGAGCATGTCGAAAAAATAAAGAAATTAGTCTACATAATATTTTGAAATTGGTGAAAAATCCAAATTTTCTTTCACAAAAACCTATTTTATTACTCGGTGGCGTATAAAAAACTTTTTTTATACCTTATTCTTATATTCTTAATTTTTTCAACATGCTCCATTTATGTGATTAATATTCAATCCAACATATAACATTTAAAAGAATAAAAAAAAAATTTCGATAAATTTTAAGGTCCCCGCCAGGCCTTTAAAACACCCATCATTTTTGGCCAAAATCGAACTGGCGGGGACCCTAAAAATTAAATTTTTTTTTTTTTTTTGCTCAAACTTATTTTTATACAAATAGTCAATTTATAAATCGATTCGCGAGTTCGATTTCGAAAATTGATAAAATATGAAACACCCTAATGTATATCTTTAACTCAATCAAAATAATAATACATGAACAAATTATAAAACAGTAACATAAATAATTTTAAATAACATTATTAAAAAATAAAAGATTTTTTTCTAAATTCTCCAAATATAAAAAGTTTCAAGTAAAACCATATTAAACTAACGTGACGAAATAAGAATCACTTAATTACGTAATTCATTTTGTTAAGAAAGAAGCGCCAGAAATGCATGTAGTTTTAAATTTCATTCACAAATTTAAGATAAAAATGTTCTTTAACTAAGCATCGCTATTCAAAACTTTAAATGTAAAAACGTAACATTTAATATTCTTACGTATATATTATTAAAAAACTTGAGTTTTTTAACTAAATTTTAGAAAAAACAAAACTTTATCATGTTTTTGTTAACTTACATTAGATGAAAATTGCAAAAATTCTTTCGTTATTTTCTTGAAATATATATATTTTATAAAGTATAAAATCTGAGCAACAACAGTTTGATCGTGTTAACACCATTTTCACGCTAAATTAATTCCGATTATGCAAATAAATTCATGGTTAAAATCAAGGTTTAAAAAAGCGTTAGGCGAATTGAGGCGGTTTCCATAGGGAAATATAGATGTGAGGAGAGGCGTAAGCCTCAATTTGTTTGAGAAAAACTCTTTTTTTTTTCTTTCAGAAAAAGATTAAAAACAATGAAAATAACACAGAAGTAAAATCGTTATTTTATTAGAAGTTCCAAAAAAAATCATAGAATTTCCAAACTTTCGCAGATTCAAATTAAGCATGGATTAATCTCATAAGTGATAACCCATAAATCATCGCCATTGTCACTAGAACTAGTGCTACTATTAGGATCCTCGAGGTAATCATCCATGAAATTCAATTCAACCTCTTCTTCTTTGCTTTCCTCCTCGGCATGTGGAAAAACCTCCTCATCATTATTGTTTCAAATTTTTTTTTGACCCTATTGGAAATATATATGTTTCAGTAAGGTAGAAATTCTCTGAGTTTTAGTTTCAAATTAAACATAATGTAAACCAAACCATTGAGTTTCGCTTGCTTCAAGCGATTTCATCTCTTTGTATGCACCTATTCATCAAAGTATTAAAAATCAGTAACATAAAAATCGAAAACATATAAAAACTAAAATACTTTATATTATTATTTGATTGAATGAGCTCAAATTCCATACACATCCAGAAGCGCTGCAAGTCAAGCTCAAGATTCTAATGGAAAATATTGCTAGTTCAGGCGTTTGATCTCCAAAAGCTCTCCACCAATCCGCTAAAAATAGTAATGATATTTTATTAAATTGATAGAAAAAAAACTTTTCAAGATGTTATCCCATATCGGGTCCATCCTCTGGTTAATCAAAAAATAAAATAAAAGATATTATTACAAACATACTAAAAATAGTGAAAACACACACCTTGACTTCCATTCTTCCTCGTTCTTACTGCATTTTCCCATCCAATTAAACCTTGTGCATTTCGAAAAGAATTGATCTGCAAATCCACTTTCTTCCTTCCTCCTAAATTATTGATCTATCGCTCCATGCAAGAATAAAATCCAAATTTAATCTTATGATAAGTAGGGAATGAATGTTCATATTGGAAATGAGGATTTAGAAAATATGCTGCAGCATGCAAATGCGCGTGAAGCTGACGATTCCACCGACTATCCACAATATCCCAAACAATCTGATACTTTGCAACATCATTATTTAGATTTCAAGCAACTTTTTATTTGCCCTGTCCATAGCTTCATAAATAAATCCCATTGGTGGATACTTCTTGGAATCCAACATTTCAACATGATCAAGATGCATAAGTACTGGTTTTCCACTTTTTTGAAGTAAAAAAAGATTCAAGTGCATTCCTTGCTCCAAACAAGCTTTGCAAATTAAGAAATGCAGTGGCAAATCGAGTAACAGCAGGTTTCACCAAATCTCCACTAGTAAATTTTTTTACCATTGCTAAAACCCATCCATGACCGTAGATAAAATTTAGTATTTTCTTGGCTTTGATGAACACAGAAGCATGGAGGGGTAACTTGAAGATGTCCTCTAACATTGAAACAATGCAGTGTGCTGCACAAGATATCTAATGCAAATTTTTCCTTTTTTCCATCAACATTTGCCCTGCTACTTAAAAAGCCGAGGCATTGTCTGTTATTACTTGGATAACATTCTTTTCAACTTCCTCAACGACTTTATCAAGCAATCTAAAAAGCAACTTTGCATTTTTTACTTGATCTGATGCATCAATGAACTTTATAAAGTAATTACTTTTCGGGTTATTAACTAAATAATTCATCAATGTACGCCCCTTTGTGTCTGTCCAACCTTCAGACATAATACTACAACCGGTCTCAATCTATGAAGGTTTCGCTTTATCAACAAATAGCATTTTTTTCTGCTTTTAGAATCCATGTTTGCAGCTCAAGCATAGTTGGGGGTTTAAATCCCTTTCGAAATCCACATACATTATTCATCATGGTCTAATATAAAGGACCTGTTTCAACATTGAACGGTATTGAACTCACAAAGAAGAAATGTCCAATAGACCTGCAAATCCACCTTTTATCGTTTTTCTTCCAACTCTCATTCAAGGTAAATTGGCACATTTGATAACCCGTGGAACATTCAGCACTACCGCTATCAATAGTGGAGCCGCTACCAATCTTTGCTCTTTTAGCCCTTTAATTCCACCGACCTCCCTCTGAAAAAAGTTGCACTCAACATATATATATATATATATATATATATATATATATATATATATATATATATACATATATATATATATATATATATATATATATATATATATATGTATATATATATATATATATATAAGTTTTACCTTTCTGCGACCTGATTATAGGATGTTCAACACAATACTTCCAGCCAGGATCAGTTCTCCTTATTTTCAATAACTTTGCCGTATCTTTAAAGCTACAAATTTATAAAATAGTTAAGAAAAAAAGCAATGGTCAATCATAGCTAGCTGCAACTGATTATACAACTCCATGTAATGAATTTAATGATTAGTTAATACAATTATAATACATACGAGTATAATATATGATTTAATTATACAATTTCAAAATATATAACTTACTATGTATTTATAAAATTTTATTAAATCCACTTTTATCATTCTAATACATTCATTTTCTTAATAAAGGTAAAAACATACCAACTAAACTGTATTTTATTTATAATAATATATGTGTATAACAAAATATTATTGAGCCTAAAAACGAACTCTACAAATTAAAATTTTTTAAAGTCTCTTTTTAACTTTCAATTTATCGATTTTTATAATGCGTTCCATATAAACGCACTCATTCAAATCGAATATCATTATATTACCTGTTTCGTAATTATCAACGCATTCCTAGACCTAAAATAATTGCTCAAAAACGTTTGAAGCAAACTGTGATTTTTAAACATGTTTTTGTAGCAGGACCAAAAGCTAGAATAGAGGGCCAAAGCGGAGCTCGACGCAGTACGGAGTATTGTAAATTTGGCCATATATAAAATAAAGAATTGTCCCTGAAGGACTATCTATAAAATTTTCACTTTAAAAATAATAATGATTTAATAATAAAAGCAAATGGTGAAATACTGAAAGAAATAACTAAAAACAAGAATAATATAAGTCAGAAGATGAGTCAGTGGCTTATAAGTTTTGTGACGAAACATCGTTGTTATTATTATTATTATTTTTTGATTAACAAAGTGCCTAGTTTAAAACATAAACCATTAGCTGATTTACATTTGACTGCGGCTATTTAATTTATCATAAATAGGAACTGATTTTTCAAATTGACTTTTGAGTAGGTTAATGTAGACTTCGCTGCAATTACGGCTTTATCAGTCAATGATAATGATATAGCCGATATATTATCGATGAAAAAATAATTTATAACCGCTAATAATTGCTTAACATAATCAATTATTGCTGCCGTTACTCGTTCGTGCGTGTTTGACTAATAACTGATGACTTTTAAAGTTACCTTTAAAAAGTTTTTGTACAAAATGAATCTGCAAAAAGCAAGATCTCATTCAGAAAATAGGAGATTGATATGTTTCTGTTGTGTCAATAAAGACAAAAATGTCTATTTTTGGAGAAGAATGATTCATTGATTCATCTGATCAAAAACTTGTTAATCCTGGATTCAGTCTGAGCCTAAGTTCACATCCGTCCGGAATAAAATCCCGCTCGGTATTACATCAAAACAAACATCTGAAGCAGTGCATAAAAATTTTAACAAGACACTGAAAAGGTTTGTGATGTCTGAGAAAAACGTTTAAACATAAATTGTAATTAGGTTTCAAATTTTATCAAAATATATTTTGACGCTTAAAAGATACAGCCACGTAAAGTTTAGGACCCTCTCATTTTTTGATGGTTTTAAATATTTAGAAACATGGTCAAAAAATAAAAAAAGATGCGGTTTTTCATTCGTTTTCAACGGTTTCTATTTCATGTCAACCTGCTCGAAAGAGTGGTTAAAAAAAATCTGAAATAGCAATAACATCAACTTAAAACCTCTAAAAATGAGGAGTGAGGTAACTTATCAAATTCATGCATTTTAATAATAATACAATTTAAGTTCTTTGTCAATTGTATTTAAAGTATAGTAATCTGCGTTTGTTATTTTTAAAAACTAGAAGGTAATGCTCTTTTCAAAGATCAAAATTTTGAACAAGGTTTAACTTTTAATAAAGTTGGTATTTATGTCAAAAATTCTTGCTTCTCACACGGTCAACTCTATGTTGCATGTTCAAGAACAAGATTGTTTAATAGCTTTTTTTTAAAAAATTGATAAATATTAATTACAAGGTATGTCATTTAACAAATGCTACACAAACAATATTGTATTTGCAAATGCACTTATCTATAAACAATTATTGTTTTAATATTAAACACCACGTTTTTTTATAAATAGTTAAAAAAAACAAATTTTGTTACTGTAAACCAGCAGATGTTGCTAAAAACCCAGTTGTTATAGTTTTTTTGAAAGATTTTAAATAACTTAATTTAATAGTAATCAATAATAAAATTACAGAAAATCTATTTGCTTTTATAATAAACAACAAACCAAGTCGTTTGATCGTTTGTTTTTTAAAGTTGATAAATATGCGTTGCAAGGTATGTTAATAAACAAATATTGCACAAATAAGGTTGTATTTGTAAATGTTCCTTATTTATATATTTTTCTTAATCTATATATTTAAGTATTTTCATGTGTCATACACTGCTTGATTCTAGGGGCTTTAGGTTGAACTTCAAAAGACATAAGGTTTTTCTTCAGATTCTATTTGTATGTATATGTACAAGCTGGAATGTGTGGAAAATAAAATCGAAAGCGTTCCTTCTTAGTCCAAAGTTGATATTTTCTGAAATCCAGAAATTAGCGTTCAAAAACAATAATTATTTTATTATCTAAGTTTACTTTTATTACAAAAATCATAGAAAGCCAAGTGACACTCCATTTTTCTTGTTTTTAAAATGTGGTTAACTTAATAAATAATAATACCTTTAATAGTTTCACTAATAAAGCGGTTGATGACTTGTTTAGAAATACTGTAAAAAATTTTACAACTTTTTTATTTTATTTTGTAAAGCTTTTAACTACTTTTTATAATATCTTTAGTTATTAAACATTTATTTTAAATAACGATAAAAGTAGATAAATATTACATATCAAATGGCTCATCTTTCAAGGAAAAAAAATCATAATGAGTCCAGAGATTCAGTTTGTTTTTGCTGTAACAAAACAGACAACTCTCTCTTCCCAGTATGACATCATTGGTGACACTAGTTCGAGACTATGTACACGAAGGATTCAGTTTTGATATAAATGCATTTTCCATTGGACTTTGTTGCCGTTACGAAAATGCTTTCAATGTCAAAAAGTTTATTATAATTTATAAATATTTTATTATATTTATTAAATTTTTTCTTAACTATTTCACTAAAAATACAAACAATCTTGTTCACATCAAGGAAAGCCTGTAAAAATGATAAGAGGTTTGGAAAAGTGGAAGAGAGTTACTTATAAAGGTAGGAAGGGTTTCTCCAACTGAGGATCAATGTTTATGTCCAATTTGTTGTATGGTATCAGACAAGCATAGCCACAAGATTTTTAACTCATATCATTGAGTCAAATGAAAATCTATGCATTGAAAGATTAAACTCATTCTGCACAGATTGTTTTCAACTAGTTGGAAAGGGCATTAGACACCCATGCACGAGAACATCAGCTGTTCAAAATGCAAAGAATTCTTTCCAAGGATGAAAAAGTGTCAGAGCAAATAACCTCAACTATTTTAAAGTTTCTAGTTAAGGATAAAAATTCGTTACAATTATCCACTGGTAGATTTTTATTTATTTTCTTATTTATTTATAATGACTTTCTGCACTTTTTATACTAATTTTAGGAGGATCACTCCTACTTGTAGTAGTAAAACCAAAGCTCTAAACAAATAAAATAGTCTCACTAATACAATATTAGATATCAAGAAAAATCACGATCTGCCTGAAAATATTGTTTGTGATATTCTTAGAAATTTACAAAAAGATCTTGGTCGTCTAGATGTCTAAATATTTTATAGCATATTTTAAGCAACAGTACATTAATTTTTTTTTTTTTTTTATATCTATAATATTTAACATATCTCACATTGTTTAGAGTATGGTATTTCACAATAAGGTTTTGAAAAGAATTCAATAGCTACGGTTTTGAAGCGGTCTCATGCTCTAGATAAGTTTTACAGTCACAAAAAATTTGTTTTTTTAAATGGAAAGGAAGATGAACTTGAAAACTCAGTGTTGAAAGATGTTGTATACATTGAAGATCTCACTAGACTTGTTCAAGAAATCTGCTCTCTACTTGGGTTAGATTCTATAAAAGCCTTTGTTAGAGTTGGAATTGACGGAGGACAGGGTTTACTAGATTTAGTAATATAAGGTTTAGTTATTAACTTAAGGTTTAGTTAGTAACTTAAGGTTTAGTAGAAGGTTTAGTTACTTAACCTACTTTATATTACGCAAATAAAATAAATAAAATTAGAATTATTATTCAATTGTGGTTAATTTTCAGATTATAATAAATATTTTTGATGAAACAAAGTTAGAGGAGCAAAATAGAAACGAGAAAGACTCAGGAGTGAACAAGGTGATAATTCTGGGTTGGCACGTAACTTCAAGGAGAATAACCATAATCTTGGAATGCTAATTAAATTAATTAATCTAAATCAGCTCAAATTTTATGTGGCTTCTGACCTAAAGTTCATAAGCGTACTTCTTGGCATATCAATAAGAGATTTTGATTAATTTTATTAATTTTTACAAGTAACTGTTAAAACATTAAATTTCAGAATAATAAAATAATTTGTTTTTGAGTCATGGTGGAAAACATGTTTGTTGTTACTGTACTGGTACAATAAGCTCATCAGGTGACTTGATGATTTTTCCTCCTTAAGTTCATATTACTATCCGTAACCAAGACGCAGGATATCCTTATAAGACTATGCAATTATTCTATAATGTTATTAACCCATGTTTGCTTGAGGAAGATCCTAGAAAAATTATTCTTGATACCATCCCTCCTCCGGAACTTCACATGTATGAGCATGTTGTGACAAAAATTGTTGACATTCTTTTAGTTAATGTTGGCCTGAAGTCCTTTTTGGACAAAAATACCGTAATGTGGCATGGTTATAATGGTGGCGGATTGGATAGACACAATTGTGATAAAGTTCTCAAATTATTAGATGAAATGATGCTGGTTACACCAATGTAGTTATACCCATGCGTTAAAACCCTGCAAAAGTTTAGAACAGGTAACAATTATATATATATATATATATATATATATATATATATATATATATATATATATATATATATTTATATATATTCTAATCATACACTTAAAATTTTTCAGTTGCAAAAAGTTGTTGTGACATGATGCTAAAATCTTCATACAGTAAAGATATCTTGCAGTGTATTGAATCTGCTGAATATTTAGAATATTATTATAAAGATGTGTTCAACAAAACATTGTCATTTGGTGGTAATTCCATATTATTAAATACCACCTTGTAGATTTTCTCAATAGGAATCAGAAAGCTCTTGGAATTTTTTCAGAGCGAACATCCGAGGCTGTACATAAAAATTTAACATGAATATTGAAGTGCTATGCTGTCACAGAGACTAACAAAAACCATGTATTAAAGCTTAAAATAGTTGCTTCCACCTACAGCTCTATGAGAACTTAAAATAATTAAATTCAGGTTTTTTAACTTATTTATATGATATATGTGATCTTATTGTTTATTTAAAAAAAAAGAAAGTTTTTTATTAATTTTATTTTGCTTTGAAACCTGTAATGTTGTAACAGACCCAAAAATAGTAATTCTAGTTGCACGTAAACCGTAAAGTCATTAAGGTATTATTATATATTAAATTAACCACATTTTGAAGACAAAGATAATGGATGGTCATGATGGCTTCTATGATTTTTTAAATGAGAGATAGCTATAATAATACAAATGATATTGTTTTTTAAGTACTATTTTCTAGATTTCGGAAAATATCAATTTTGGAATAAGAAGGAACGCTTTCAATTTTGTTTTTAACACATAACTCGTAAAGTTTATACTTTATAAGTCTTTATGTGTCATAAATGTGTAAATATCTATTACATATGAAGTGTTTCTATGTGTGTTAGTAAGCGACCGAAGCTAATCTTTAGCCTGCGCCGGGGCTGGGTTTGATAAACCATAGCCGGGGCCGGGGTATTAGCCAGGATTGTCTAAATCTTGACAAACCCTATAGAACAAATATATTGTATAAATATTGTTTATAAATACATATAGATAAATAACAATATGTATTTATAAACGAAATTTATACAGTATATATAGTTTAAATATGAGCAGGATTGATCAATATTTAGAGGAAGATCAACAAAGTTTTAGTTTTCTGAGAATATTGGCATACGAGACTTCGCAAAAAAACCCAAAAGTGACAAAACGTTCGATATTTTTTCAAAAAGAAGCCATTTGGAACAAACTGTAAATAAAACTAATACACTTGATAAACAGATTTCAACCAATAAGTATTTTGTGTTAGTATGTATTAAACATAGTTGAGTATAATATTATAATAATACTAATAGTAAATATAAATATAGTTTTTTAATAAATGTTTAGATGATTAAATTGTTCAAATACTTTTTTGTAAATTACATAATATATTATAAGTACATCTTGGGCACCTTACAAAATTATTTTAAAATCTTGTACAAGTTCTTTGCAGCCATCTTTTATCTTCTGCTTGTGTTTTGATTAACATTATAACAATAACAATTTTTTATTTTATATTATAAAAGTACTGATATATTTCAAAACTACATACCGCAAAAATTAAGAATTATTAAATTATCAACAATAACAAATATCTAATTTTAAGACAATTTTTCATTTTCAGATGGCTTTACGTTCTCAAGTTTATCTTGGAAGCCCTGCAGAAGGGATTAACGGTAGCAAACTGCCAACAGGGAAGCAGCAGGAATGTTCTGAAAGAAGATGTCCGAAAAGCAGCAAACCCTGCTATTGAGCGAGCGGAAAGTTTTGGTTTTGA
Organism: Hydra vulgaris; assembly: GCF_038396675.1. Taxonomy (NCBI): domain Eukaryota; kingdom Metazoa; phylum Cnidaria; class Hydrozoa; order Anthoathecata; family Hydridae; genus Hydra; species Hydra vulgaris. The sequence goes on along the minus strand of NC_088934.1, from coordinate 27,505,323 downwards.
GAAAAAATTCCAATTAAACACCGTCAGGATTCCATAAAAAAACTTGACCAACTATTCTATGAGGGGATGGGCCTTAAAAAGAACAAGAGCTGCCAGACCGCAACAAAGCAAGCAAACGAAACTGCCTTTTCAGCCGTAGTTGAGGAATTGTTCGATATCGCACATTCTAATGCCATGAAGCCTATTGTAAATGAAGAAGACATGTTTTTCCTAGAATTTCAACAAAATAAAAGACAACGATGTTGCATATTAGGAGTAGACAGGTATTGTTGCAGCAACAACAGAAGTAGATGAGAAAAATGAGAAAGTTAAAAAAAGAATGCATTTATCTATAACAACAACAATAAAGAAATCAGGACGTCAAATTTTACTATTACCACAACTGGCAGCTATGCTCAATCAAAATTGACCAAGCAACCGGGCTACAATGATGGTTGTATTTGAAACTTCAAGGTCTATAAGAAATGACATTGAATTGTTTGCTCTTAATAAACAAACCATCCGTTGCGATCGTCAAAAACACAAACAGGAAGCCACCTCAAAAATAGTTATGGAATTCAAACCCAACACGGCTTCTACAGTACACTGGGATGACAAACTGATGATTGATGTGATTGAAACGGAGAAGATTAAGGGGTTTCAAATTTTGGTCACAACAATGGGGTGTACAAAGTTTTGGATATTCTAAAAATTCCTGCAGGTACTAAAAAATAAACATGTTTTTATAAATTATATATAATATAATTTACTGGGATATTTACTTTGTAGGTACTGGTCAATCAGAGGTACAAGCGGTACATAAGGATTTGATTCTCTTTTGTCTTGTCAATCCCGAGTTGGATTTTAATACGAAGTGTCAACTTGTTAAAAATTTCTCAGAGAAAGAAAGAGAAAGGTAACCCTTTAAACGTGTCCATGGGAATTTGACTACGGTACAACAAAAAACTCTTCCTGATTTTGATTCCAAGAGGAGTAGGAACATATTTATTACTGTGAGCACGCCAGATACATTCCTAAATGAAGATCCGGAAACAGGCAACAGCCGAGATGACTTTAAGGCTGCATAGATAACTGTGAAATCCTGAGCAGTAACCAAAGACCATGCAGAACAAGGGGTCGCCCTGATCCAGAATGCGATAAAGTTTGGTCAATTCAAAAAATTCATAAAATTTTCAATTTTATGAAAAACTCAGGCAAAAAATTGGCTTAATTGAACAATATTTAGGTGTAGCTAAGCAATTTGACATTATATTTATACAAACTTACTTCATTTATAGCCAAAAACGGCATATTTTTTTCTGTTTCAAAAAAAGTTTATTTCAAGGTTTTGAAGAAAACCATTCAAACTTTCCTAATGCAAAAAAATCCACTTTACTTCAAATTAATTCATTCTAACTATGTCAACTATTCTAGTGTTTCTTAATCGTTTCTATTATTAAAAACCCTTTTAGTTAAAGTAGAGATTGCTATTTCAAAATATCAATCTGACTTTTAGTTAAAGTCAGATTGATTTTTTTATCGTTTGTTTTTTAAAACCAAAAAAAAATATGGGGCTCATATATAAAATATGTTAGGGCTTGGCTTAGTTTACAGCAAGAGTGTTTTCTTTTAGCCAAGTGTTGTAGTTTGCTATAAAGTGACTTAGCTTGTTGAGAGCAAGAAACGATGTTTTTTCATGATGAAACACATAATAAAATCTGTTTGTAATTAATGTAATCATAAAATGTTTAATTTTTAATGAGATAAAATATTTAAATAAATATTTTTTGTAGCCAAAATGAACAAGTGTTACCCAGCTGTAACGGAACGACATCTACTAATGGTGAATAAGAAATTTGTTGTTTTAATAGGTTATTATAAAAATAAAAGAAATTTATTTGTTACTTTTTATTTTTAGATTTACTGTATGAAGTCTTTTTGGCATTTAGAAGACTGAATAAATACATTGATTAATTGGTTTTATTGCATTTATAACTTAACTTAGCACATTGATTGGTTGCTTTTATTGTATTTTTCATTTTTTTATATAGCTTCTAGATGCTTCTTTTTTTCGTACAACAATTAAGCTGCTATACTTACTTATATTTGACTTAGTACATTAATTGATTACTTTTGTTATACATTTATATATATACATTTATATATATATATATATATATATATATATATATATATATATATATATATATATATATATATATATATATATATATATATATATATATATATATATATATATATGTGTGAATGTATATACACATGTACATATATATGTTATATATACGCATATACTGTATGACTAATTTGTTATTTACATATATGTGTGTGTATATATTTCTATATATATATATATATATATATATATATATATATATATATATATATATATATATATATATATATATATATATATGTATATATAAATATAAACATATATTATATATATTTTTAATATATGTATATATTTCTATATATGCTATATACATATATATATATATATATATATATATATATATATATATATATATATATATATTATATATATTTTTAATATATATATATATGCTATATACATATTTATATATATATATATATATAAATATATATATTATATACAAATTATATATATATACTATACATCACATTATACATATACTATACACATACATTCATATATATATATATATAAATATATATATACATATATATATATACATATATATATATATATATATATATATATATATACATACATATATATATATATATATATATATATATATATATACATATATATATATATATATATATATATATATATATATATATATATATATATATATATATATATATATGTGTGTGTATATATATTTATATATATATGTATATATGTATGAATAAATATATATATATATATATATATATATATATATATATATATATATATATATATATATATATATATGTATATATATATAGCTTATGCTACTTCAGGTCGAATCAACCAATGTCAAGTCAAGTGTAAGTGAGTACAATAAGTTAGTTGTTGTACTCACTTATACTTGAATTGTTGATTACTTTTATTACATTTTTTATTTTTTTTATGTAGCTGCAGCTTCTTCTTTTATTACAACAAGAACGTTGTTGTACTCACTTTTACTTGACTTATTACATTAAATGGTTGTTTTATTTTATTATTATTTTTTTTTATAGTAGATTTTTAGTTAGTAGTATCTTCCCAATAGAGAATTGTATCCCAATAACACTTTAAAGTTATGTTATGTATTGTGGCGTAAACGAAATTTGTTACATTACGTGCTAAATGTCTGGTTTTTATACGTAACCGAGACGTGACATTTTACGTAAAGATAGCTAACGATGTAACGTAACGATACGTAACATTTTTGCGTTACATGCAAAATGCCCGTTATTTTTACGTAAGATACTACGTAACGATGCATAAAGTTTTGACCTAATGAGACGTAACATTGTAATCTCGTATTTTTATAATTAAATGTTTTTTTCTTTATTATATTTATGTATATATATATATATATATATATATATATATATATATATATATATACATATATATATACATATATATATATATATATATATATATATATATATATATATATATATATATATATATATATATATATATATATATATATATATATATATATATATATATATATATATATATATTTATATATATATATATATATATATATATATATATATATATATATATATACAACTATTTTAAAAATATCAATAAATAAGAATTTCTCTCGAAACTAAATTTATTTTTTAAAAGAAATTTTCGTTAGATTGTTGTGACCAGCGTCTTCAGCTTGAAAGTTTTTTGCTTGTTTTTATTTATATTTTATTTTTAAAACGGCAGATTTATGTCAATGGGATGGTTTCATCTTTTTCTAACGTAAAGTGCGCCAAGAATGGTGTCCAAAATTTTGTTGACACATGTTACCCTTCATTTAAATTAATACCGTTTATTTGAGGGGCACATTGGTAGTACTGTATTGGTAGTACTGAGTTTTTGGCAGTTTTTAGACTTATAGAACTTTAAAAGTTGATGCTAAAAAATTTGTTAGGAAAGTTTGTAAGGCGTTTGAAAAACAGTACCACCAATGTGCTCCTCAACAAAACGGTATTAATTTAGATGAGGCACAATATGTGTAAACAAAATTTTGGACACCATTTTTGGCGCACTTCCATCTGAAAAAGATGACACCATCCAATTGACATAAAATAGAACTGCCACACAGTGGAGTATTTGTAAGACAAAACCGCTCAAAAGTATTTTTTATGGATATTTTTTTAATTTTTTAGTTTGAAACACAGTATTCTATCAAAATTAAACGTTTAATTAAAAAAAAAAAAACTTTTTAGAAAATTATATATTATTAAGAAAAAGAATTATTTGCTTTACGAGTTATAGCTTATTGAAACATTTATTCGTCATTTAAAAATTTTATACAACGTTCTTGTTTTACATTTTTCTTCAATAAAATTTAAATAAAAAATTAGTTAACGACAGGAGCAAGTAGTAGACAGAAGTCTTGTCATCAAGCCCCAATAGTAAGCGTAAAATATTTTTTACATATTTCTCATTGTATAAATGTACAAATACTCGTTATATAAAACAAGTTAATACATAACTACAACAAGAATGCGATAAATTGCAAAAATTAAATAAATACATACAAAGTATGTAGGGTAGATTAGGGTAATATGAGCACCTTGGTAATTTGAGCATACTTAAAGATTTTTTAGATGTAAGCAGTGAAGTTAAAGTTGCTATGTATTTTTTGAGTCGACTCTATGTGGTGATTACAGGAATCAGTACAATTTGCGTAAATCTATATGCAGTAATTAGCCGGCATCATCTAATTAAAAAGCTGTTAAATTTTTTGCGTTTTTAAAATAATATCATCACGCATGAATAAATCTGTGGCGCGAAATTTTGGTGCTAAAATAATGAAATTAATTTTTTCATAAAGAAAAACATGTTAACTAAAAATCCAATCCTTTTTGGCTTAAAAAATAATGCATAGAAACATTTAGTTTTGACTTTATTTAAAGATGCCATTTTTGTGTAATATGAGCATGCTCAAAGGGTTTTTATTGAAATTACCTAGTTTAAAGTCCTAAAAAAGCAGTGGTTTTAATTGGTTTTTTGAATAAAAATAAAATATAGTAAAACTTTTTAATATTTTAACAATACTAAATATTTTTCTGTAATTTAAATTCAAAAAAATGGAATTTTTATCGTTCAAAGGTTTGAGTTGATAAAATTGAAATAATAACGAACTAATTTTTTTTTTCTTTTTCTTGTGGAAAACATTATAGTATTGTTTCAACAAAAAGTGGCTTAAAATTTGATCTTTTAATGATAAGTTTTGGTAATAACAAATTATTATATTCCAAAAATTAGTTCTAATTGGCAGGTTGGTATTTTTTTACAAAATTAATGTTTTTTTGTGAGCTAATTTAAAGTGCTCATATTACCAAGTGGTCTGGGTAATATGAGCATTTTTGTTACTTTTTTAAAACCTCTGTGTTTTTAAGAAAAAATTTTGGGTGCCCAAATATCTAAGTGGATCATGAGAAGGGATCCCTAAATATTGTTTATTTGCAAAAAGTTTTGGATTCAGCTTAATTATTTTTGAAATTATTCCAATTTTTGCTTAAGGTGCTCATATTACCCTTATCTACCCTATTTATTTAATTTTTGAAATATTATAAGATTTTTTTTTTCACTTAAAAATAAAAAAATATGTTTTATTGTTAATTCAAGTAAATATTGCTTAACTATATTTTTAAAACAATTTATTGAAGTTATACTTTTCATATTTTCATTAAGAACTATGTTCCACAGACGAGGTTCTCTATATGAAATTGAGTAACCAGATGTTTTAAGATTATGATTATTTTTTAGAAATCGGTTATTAAAGGATTTTGGAAGCATATCATTTTGATATTTAAACATGAATAACAAGTTTCGGAACAAGTTTAACTCATAGACATTAGAAGCTTTAATTTCCCGGAGTAACGGCTTAGAGTGGGGGTATTTAAGTACATTACATATAACTCTACTGGCTTGTTTTTGTTTAATATATATATTATTCAATGCTGAAGGGCACGTACTTGCCCAAGCAATATTACAATAGCTTATGTAGCTATGGATAAAAGAGTAATATAAATCTATTAAACATTTTTTACTTCGTAGGTGTTTTGTTTTATGCATAATGCCTATAGTTTTAGAAATTTTGTTTTCAACTAGCGTAATATGATTTTTCCAATTAAGATGTTCATCAAATATTATTTCTAAGATTTTACGTGATGAAACTCTGTTTACTATATTGTTATTTATTATTAGCTAAGAAAGTTGCAGAGGCATGTTATCGGATTTAGATTGATGATGACATAAAATGTTCTTAGCTTTACTGGCATTCAAAGAGAGTTTATTTGATATAAACCAGTCATTAAGATTTTCCAGCTCAGGATTTACTGTAACGAAAATTGTTTTTATATTGAAATCGGTATAAAAAAGATTAGTGTCATCAGCAAAACGAAGTAAAATTAAGCATGTTTGAAGATAGGTAGATATCATTTACGTAAATCAGAAATAGTAAGGGTCTAATTCGTTTTAAATTATTCGCGTGTTAAATCTTCATTCTGTGATAATCTTATTGACTGCGTCTTTTGAAAAAGGCAACGTTTTTTTATGTCGTTTTGATCTAGAACTACTTATGTATGGGCCTGAATTTAATAGCAGTCTATTTAATACGTCTGTATTGCAGTCGATACGAGTAAACTTTCGTCTAAAATTTTGTTAGAACTGCCGATAGTGTTTGTTTCTGGCTTCAGCTGCCTTCTCAGATAACTGGCCGATAGAGAGGATTGCATGAATTACTACTTCTGCGCCATGCATCAAAACTTTATGCATAGTCAGAGACAAGGGATACCAAACATACAGATTGATATACATTTTAGCAGTTTCATGAGCAAAAGCGTTATATTTAACAGCATCAATTTTATATCCGCTTGAAAAGACTTCAAGAATAACGTGTTAACGTTTTATTAAAATCAAGTTAACATCAGTTATTTGTGAAGATAATTCCGGGTTTGAATAAAACCTTCTTGACGTATTGCCGTCATTTGTATTTCCGAACTCTACTTTAGATATATCTACTTAAAGTCCTAATTTTTCTTTGAAGGTTGTTTGAATTTTCTTCTTCGCTTCTTTGACAATTTTTTTTCCTCGTCTGATTTAGCTTGCCACTTTTGTGAAGGTATTTTATATGCTAAATGAAGAAGCGATTTAAAGAAGCGGATTCTTGCACGGAGAATCGAGAGTCCAAATGAGAGGGCTTCTGTATTGATTTGGTATTTTTTTATAAATTTATTAAAATCTTTTGATTTTTTCCCACAAATGTAGCACTTAATAGAAGATGTAGTATCAGTTGAATCGTAGCACGCTTTACCATCTACCATTGTATAAAGCAAAATATGCCTTATTTTTCCAATTTAATTGGGCAACTTTGGTTCCTTATGATTCATTATTTGGTTTTTTACGTGTTCTACCTCGTCCATTGTTTTGTCTTTCGATTCACTAACGAAGCAGGTTCGAATGGGCCTTTGCATCACTGTCGGTATTGTTTTGAAATTTTTGCTTAAATTTTGCTTGTTGTGATCCATCACAGCCCAATTTTGATAATGGAACCATAATCTTCTGTTCTTCTTCTGAAAACTCTTTTACAGCCTCTGAGACATACTTATATAAGCGCAATATGGTGTGGTCAAGTAATGCTTGTAGTTGAATTTCCGCTGAAGTTTCGGTTACTTGTATCGATTCCTTTTCAGAATAACATTCTTTTTTGGCTTGGTGAAATATTGAGAAGCAGAGATAGACATTTTTTTTCTACTTTGAATTAGTTCATACTGTTTTCTGGTAAGATCATTTTCTACAAACAGCTCCAGTGTCTCTTGCGGTGTTAATTTATTGTCAGTTACTCTTTTTGAAGCAGAGTTAAACACTTTTCAGTATTTCTTTGCTCTGGTAGGCGTAGCAGTAATTTCTTTAATAAATTTTGCTGCATCAGTATTTCCTGAAGTGCGCTGGCTCACTCTGGCTGCATACGTCAACTCATCAACAGGTACCTGCTCGCACAGATCCATAGTTTTTCGACGCTTACTGCAATCATTAAGCTCTATAAATGATTTTGATGGTTGTCCGGGTCTCTGTTAAACGTTTATTGACCAATAAGGTAATTCGATGTTTGATTTGAACTATTGTTTATTGTTTTTTATAAAACTTTCGTGTTTATAATTTGCACCTATCTATCTTTTCTTGAAATCACTCTTAAAGTATTTTAAAATTCTTGCTATGACACTTTTTTGATTTCTTAGATATTTTATAACTGTTAAAAGTTGTTCTTCCAACAACAAAAACTTTTCTTCAAACTTTTTACCTTTATAATCTTTCATTTATTTCATATAACTCTCTTCGAGTGAACAACTTTTTTACTTTAGACGAATCTACAAGATAAGTAATAAAACAATAAATACAAGCTTCGTTACTATCGCCAAATAAAATATATATATATTTGTTTGAGATTTTATAGTTTTTTAGTTTAATATATTAACTATTTAAGATTTGTTTACGTAGTTTAGCTAAGTTTGTATTAAACATTTTAAAATCGAATCCCAAGAATTTATTTTATAGCTGTTTAAGTACTTTTTAGAAGATTGTGTATATTACGTAATGGTTTACACACTATTTTCAAAGCGTTAAAACAAAAGGTGGCGGACGTTTGTAGATAATTTTACAAAAGTATCTGGTTGTTAACAGTCTATATTTATTGCACGTAAAAAAATTATAACTCGACAAGACCATACTTGTTGACAAAAATATTATTATCTTATTTTATGTCAAAATCAAAACTCAAAAAGACCACAATAAAGCGCTTTATATTATGTACAATAAGAATTTAATGTAACTTGATTAAAAAATATAGATCATACCTTTCTCTGCCATAAATAGAAGTTTAATTTTTCAAAACTAAACAACATGTAACAATAGCTGGAATAACAACAACGTCAAGTTCTGAAGGAAAATGTGATAAAGACAATGTGAAAAAGGCAAGGAGAACTTTTTAAAACGTAATCTAATGAAGCAATTATCTAGCTTGAAAATTATAAGGTTAATAGAATTTATGTATATATATATATATATATATATATATATATATATATATATATATATATATATATATATATATATATATATATATATATATATATATATATATATATATATATATATATATATATGTAAATATCATTTAAATAAGTCACTTTTATTAGCGATTAACAAGAACAATAAATAAAAGTCAGTGCCAAACATTTGATAAAGTTGATAATCTCAAAAAGCTTTTGTTTTCAAACAAGCAATTCAAAAAGCATGTTCAAAAACCAAGTCATTTGATGACTTGTTTTTTAAATTTGATAAACGTGAATTATAAGATATGTCATAGAACAAATATTACACGAATGTTGTATTTATAAATTAGGGCTTGGCAAAAATCGGAAAGTTTCAAAAAACCGTTTGTTTTTTTTAAGTCGTAAAACCGGGTAACCAGGTTTTTTTATTATAAAAGCGAACTTTTATTATTGTTGTATGAATCAAATGTAACCTACATATTTGATATACTGAAATTAAAATTTTTTATACTTGTGCTCATATAAAATTTTTTTTTATAAAATAGTTTTAATAAATTTATAAATTAGTTTAATAAATTATTTTTTCTTATTAGTAATTAAACAATAATTTTTACATATGTATAGTATCGATTGGACACGGAAAAAGGCGGTCAACTTTAACTTGAGATTTATCTAAAACTATATATACTTTTTATTTCAATTTTCATATTAAATGTGTTTACATCAATTAGGGTTTCAACTTAATTTTAAGAGCCTTGGTAAGCTGTTTGACAAGAGTTCAAATTTTATAGCGGGTTGATGCCATCATATCGCAGATTTTTTTTCTTTTTTCACCTTAGTGGTGGTATTATTCCACTATTTTAAAAGTCTTTTTAATTTTTTTGTTATTCCAACTGTCTTTCGAAGAAATCCTTCAACTATATATTGCCTAAAAATCTTCAACTTTGCGCTCTTCAGGATGATTTGGAGGACTCGCAACTTTAGGAACAATTTTCACATTATTATCTTTGCACCACTGAAGAACTTTTTTGGAATAATGAGAAGCAGTGAGATCTGGCCAAGAGAGACATCAGTTTTTGTGTTTTTTTTATAAATGGCAAAAGTTATTTTTTAGAGGTATTCTTTGATATAGAGGCAGTCAAGGTCTTCTTAGTGACAAAAAAAAAAGGTTGCATATCACTGCTACAAATTGTTTGCCACACAAGGAACTTGAATTCAAATTTTTCTCGTTTAATATATTTAAATTGATCATTGACAGCTTTATTTTTGTTCTTATAGAAAAATTGTTGACCAGGAAGTTGTGAAAAACTTGCCTTGCAATATGTTTTGCCGTCTTCTGGTGTATTTTTCTTATGAAATGATTTAATTTCAGCATTATTTAGTACTTTTTTTGATATAAAAACGTGAAGTCTTGAATTTTCTTGCTGGATCTCGCTGTGACTGATTCGGATTGAACTGAGAATCGACTTTTCCCTTTTGGAATTATAAAAAGTTTCTTTTTTCCACTTCTAGGTTTTCTTTTGAAGCTTAGAGTTGTCTTGAACTTATTTATAAATATGTTACTGTAGATTTTGGGACAAAATTATGCATGTTTACAAAAGTATAATGTCAAAGTATTTTACAAATTATAATATTTAAGTAATACAAGAGTCAAAATTACAAAAACAAATTTGTTGACTGTCAAGATTGTTAGTTAACAATCTCAAATTAAAGTAATTAAACAACAATAACAAAAAATAAAACAAAAAACAAAATGAAACAACAAACGAAATTAACAAAAAAAAGATGACAAAATAATTTCAGTTAGGGGTACTTGCCTTTTTTGAATTTCTTTGATTATTATAAGTATTTTAAAATTTAAATATTGTTTAAAGAATCTGTCAGTATGTAATCTATTAGTAATTGGTAGAAATATATAAATAAAAAGTTGGTAAAAATACATAAATAAATAAAACATTACGTAATTTCAAAATGCTTTTTGAAATTATATTTATATTTTTACTATATTTGTGCTTTCCACGTTACTTGTTAGCTTGTCAAAGCAAGAAATCTTCGAATTTTTTATCTCTTTAATGCATAATTAATTATGCGTTATATATAAGGTTAAATGGGTTTATATTTTGTGAGTGTTTCTATGTGTGTATTATCCTTAAAATATGTACAAAAAACTCTGGATAACTTAATAACCCTTAATAACTTGAATTCTACAAATTTATTTTAGCTTTGCTTTTTTAAAAAGAGTTGTTAATACAAACTTGCAACATTGAGTCTTGAAACTTTTATAAAAGAAAAACAACCTCACAAAGTAAGTTTCTTATTTTTTTTTTTTTTTTTTGAGTTTTTAAATAAAGGTTGAATTCCTTCTCTTATGACTGATTTTTGAAAGTTCTTACACAGCAGAGATTTAGAAATGTTCTGAATGTTGACTGTTTTCTAAAAGCCAAAGTTTTGATAATCTTCATACCTTCTTTCATTTTCTAATTTAATAACCTTCATACATTTACTAAAAGCTATATAATTATGAAACAATATTATTACTCAAACTGCTTTTTTTTTTTTTAAATATTTTTGACTTTTTTATGTTAAATATAATACTTTTTTTGGAATTTTTTTTTTAAAGTTTATATCTTTATTTTATGTCAAGAAAAATATTTTTTTTGCTTGTCGAATAAGTTTCTATATTTTATCTCCTTGGGATTATTGTTCTATACGGATATATTGGCCTTTTTTGCTTTGTTTTTTTATATTTCTTTTTTTTTTTTTTATAAATATATAATTTTTATATTATTTTATATTTGTTATTTTATATTTATTATACTTTATATTTATTGTTATTTTATATATTTATATATATTTTTTATATGTGAATGGAAGCCGTTTATACTTTTATCACCTTTGGTGATTACAATTTAGGCGGTTTCTATTGCAATGGTATCCTTCCAAACTCGGCACTCGTACCCTTAAAAACAGCTTAGTTGAATGAATTTGTTAAGAGTTTTTTTACAGAAAAGCAATAAAAAATGTCAAACAGATATAGCTAACTTACTTGAAATTACTAGGTTCCATTGGCCCGTTTTCTGCGTCCATTTTTGCTTTTAAGTAAATCTTAATGAAAAGATTAAAATTTTATTATAGCCTAAGTTTTCAAAAACACTTGGAGAAACGTTACGCAACTGTCTTCTACGTAGATGCTTTTATTATGTAAAAAATATTGAAGTAAAAAAGTATAACTTTAAAATATATCAAATTAATTGTTAATCAAAAGCCAAGAACTTTATTTCGGTTGAGTTTTTGCCGTTTACTAAAATTTATTTTCAGTTTACGTTTTTGATTCCATTCTTTTCGTAGTAATAATTTAACTTTTAATAAAAATCTCAAAAGTTTGATAATTAAACTTTTGATAAAAAAAAATGCACTACTTTAGAATAAAAATGATCCTGAATGAATTATGATCCTGATATAAATCTTTTTGAGGGTATTGAAATTGAGTCGTGTTGCTGTAATGTTGAGGAAGTATCTTGTTATGTTGGCTCAACGCAACTATCACTTACATCATTAACTTTAAACATTAGAAGTTTGAAAAAATTTTGAAAATTTTTATTTTATATTACAAAACATAAACTATGAATTAAAGTAATACATGTTTTTTTTATAAGCATAACGCTTATAAGTATATGGAGGCTCAGATTTGGAAAAAAAAAAAAGCATATGTAAGCATATTTCTGAGTCTTGATAAACCATTTAAAAGATTTAAATTTTATTTATTTAAAAACTTTATATATATGTATCTAAACTTAAACCAACAAAAACAACAAAAATCAAAGTTTATGTTTTGCAATGCAACGACTTTATGAAGTAATAAAGTCGTTGTGTCGCAAAACCTAAATCTCAATACTTGAATAGAAAAACATACAGTTTAAGAGTCGCTCTGAAGTGTTATATTTCTCTCTCTTTATTTTTTCTCTCTCTCTCTCGCTCTTAATGTGTAGTTTATTTAATACAATATTCAAAATTTTTATTTTATTTCTAAGTCAAATTTTCAGATACTGTTAAAAATAGTAATAATAATGTCAAAGAGAATAAAGAGAGAGCAGTCTACATCGGCAGCGTTTGGTTTTACAAAAAATGTTTTGCACAGAGGAGTAATGAGTGCAATCTGATTGCCGTTTGAAGCTATTGAAACTAGTGTTGAATGCGAGCATTGCAAAAAATTGTTTAAAAGCTAACAAGGACTAGCTTTTCATGTTAAAGTTATTCATGGAGTTAGCAAACAAGATTGTAAACATTCACAATCACAAGTTCTTCAAAGTAACAAAAAACTTATCACTCAAGCAGTGAATGATGTGCTTAATGACATAGTCAACAAAGTTGTTAGTGCAATGAAAAAAAGTGAAGAGTCTAGCTAATTAGCTGGTACGAAACGCCACCAATTAACTGCTGTTTTGTAAAAGCAGAAGCAATTAACGCCTATGGTTATGAGGCAAATCAAGAAACTATAGCAGAGTCATTTGGTGTAATACAAAGTCAGATTTTACGATGGCTTAAAAAAAAGAAACTTTTATTAAAGATGACGAATCATCCAATCGCAAAATGTTTCTGAAGGAAAGACATTCCACAAAAAACTTTACGAAGTTATTTTACAAAGAATTTTTACAAGTCAGATCGTAAGGTCATATTGTTGACTTTTCCTGGCTTTTTAGTATAGCTAGAAATACACAATTAAACATTGATCCAAACGTGGAAATAAAATATTATGCTATAGTTCAATTTATACAAAAAAAAAGAGTTAAAAATAAGATCGAAATAAAGAAACAAAAGGAAACATAAAAAAGAAATGGAACCATTATTACAGAAATAGCATGCGACATACAGAGAAAAGCGTATCAGAACAGGTTCTTAAGATCCAAGTTACAACAAAAAATAGGGACAGGACCAACGTGGACAAAGGCTCTATGTTAATCAGAGCCTACTTCTCTTTGTTGTTTATGGTAAGAAAACTTATGAGTATGTGCCCAAGGGTCAAGGTGCAACGCTTAATACATGGATCTCACAACAGGGCTCAGGATTGAAAAAAAGGCAATGTTCCCTTCAAATTATGTTTTGGCCAGAAGGAGAGCAACTAAAGCTACCCATCATTTTTAGAGGTCAGAGAAAACGCATTTCAAAAGACGAAAAGTTAGCATGGCACAAGATATTGACGTTTACTTCCAACAAAATGCTTAGTTAGACCAAAACACTTGTAAGCACTGGTGTGATAAAACACTCCTTCCACTTGTCAAAGAACAAAAGCTTGATAAATTTGTTCTTTTGCTGGACAATTTGAAGGGAAAGATGCAGGAGGATTTTAAAGATGCTGTCGCTGCTGCTAAAGGACTTCTCTGGTACGGTCTACCAAGTGCCACTGACCTTTGTCAACCAGTTAACACAGGATATGCTGCCACTCTGGAAAGACTTATTTCCATTGAATTTCAAATATGGCTTGATAGAAATAATTATTCTGATAGAAGGTTCAGTAATAAAATGCCCTACAATGCAAAAGAGAGACGAATTTTGATTACACACTGGGCAGGGGAAGGATGGAAAGCTTTAAACACTTCTATGTATGACAAGCAAAGGAAGAAATGTTGGACGATGACTGGGTGTTTAATGACTTCTAATGGCTCAGAAGATCTCTTGTTAAACTAGAGGGCTTTGATAGTTACAAAGTGCCCCCACCATCCATAATTGATCCTGGTAGTGATCAACCCATAGGAAATCAGAGTGATTTTAACCAGTGGAGGTAGATGATGCTATAAATAAAGATGCCAACGAAATTCTTCCAGATGACACCTTTATTGGTCCGGACAAGACTGAATGTGAAGTTCATATCTTTGATTTCATTGATGATATTTGTATGAAGTATATACATTTTATTTTTATTATTATACTACAACATTAATTCAGTTACCAAAACCAAAGCAAATACAGAGCATAAGTCAACTTTTTATTTTTCTTAAACCCATTAACTTTTAGTAACGCGCACAGTACTTTTAGAAAGTAAATAAGCATATCTTATTAAAATATGCTTAAGCTTAAGCATATTTTTGAGCCTCTTTTAACTTTTTGCTTAAGCATACCCGAGCCTGTTTCAAAAATTTCATATAGTTATAAAAAAAAAACATGTATGTCATATAGAAACAAAAAATTATCCTTTTAAGATATTTTTACTACGAACTAACTACCGCCGTCTTTTTTTATTTTTATCGTTCTCTTCTTTGTTGCGAATAACCTCCTAAATTCCAAAGTTTTATGGAGTAGTAACGTATTTAAATGTATTATATTTTAAATATAAAACATTTAATTAACTAAATTGTTTTATATTTTTTTAAAAAATAATTTATATTTTCTTAAAAAATGTTTTATGTTTCGCATAAATCCTGCAACAAACCGACTCGCGTTACTCATCAACTTGAAACACACAAAGACAATATCTTTACTAACAATTTTTCATAATATAACACTCAAAATGGCATTTTAAAAAACGATGTAAGTGATAATTTCCTAATATTTTTCACTTCTAATTCAATATGCAAAGAAAAATGCGACAGAATATAAAACATAATAGCACATATATATATATATATATAAAGGAAAATAATTGTAAATAGTATTGAATATACTATTTTTATTTATTTCCCTTTGTTTTATATATACTACTCCGCAGTCACTTATCGCTAATAAATAGGGAACACCTTATTAACTACAAAGACGCAAATAAAGCTTATAAACATTTTATTCGTGAGTTCAGTAATGCATATGAAAAAGCCATTCTAAAACAAGAGTGAAGCTCAAAGTCCATGGATTTCACATGGCCTCATTAAATCATAAAAAAAAAAAAATGTAAAAAAATAAAAAGTTAAAACCTTTTCGAAAACCGTAACAAACAAGCTAAAAAAATTATTACTTGAATCTTTTACAAAATAATATTGGTAATAATAAAAAAACCTTGGGATGTTATAAAAGAAGTAAAAGGGAAGGAAAAGATTGATCCAGGTAATGTTCTACGAAACTATACAAGTGCCGATGATAAAAACATTGTTATTAATGGTCAAAAAAATTGATGAAAGCTCTAACAACTATTTTACAAACATCGAAAAGACACTAGCTAATAAGATAACTTCATGTAAAAAATGTTTAAATCATAATTAAAAGAAGTGGGTTTTGTAATGGAAGAGTCAGATCTTCTGAGGAGCTTCTAAATGCATTTAAAACAATACAATCAAAAAAGAGTCCGGCCCAAGATGACATAAGCTCTCAGATAGTTGAAGAAGTTTATGATATTATTGAACATCCCCTACTGTATATCATTAATTTCTCATTGAAAATTTGAGTTTTTCCTAAAAACTTTAGACATTGCAAAAATTAGCATGGGTAATTCCGATATTCAAAAATGGAGAAAACTCTACTTTATCAAAATAAAGACCTATCTACTTCCATGCTTCTCAAAAGTACTAGAGCGCATAATGTACAACAGACTTTTTACATATCTCCAAAATAACAATATTCTTTTTAATAACCAATACGGATTTAAAAAAAGACTATTCAACTGAAAGTGCAGTGATAAAGTTAGTTAACAAAAATCTTGAATGGGTTTGACAAAAATCAATATACACTTGGTGTATTTATCAATTTGTCGAAGGCTTACGATTCAATGGATCATGAGACCTTTTTATACAAACTTAGTAATTATGTTAAAAAAAAAAATAAATTTAAAATGATTTAGTTGCTATTTAAACAATCGGAAACAAGTTTAATCTTACAATAAAATATACCCTTCCTTTGAAATCTTTACTTATAGCCTCCCCCAGGGATTCATTGTTGGTCTTTTGCTTTTTCTTATCTATATTAACGACATATTTTTATCTTCTCGTATACTGAACTTTATTCTTTTTGCAAATGACACCCAAGCTTTTTCACCCACTTAAATATTATTATTATTTTTAACACAATAAATCAGGAGCTTAAAGAATCAAACGATTAGTTGAAGGCCGACAAACTTTACATGAACATTGAAAAAATAGGTACATTTTTTTCACAAAACCTTCAAAGTCAGACACTTTACTATTAAAACTTCCAAATATTTTAGTTGACAAAACAAAATTAAAAAGAGCATTTTCTGTGAAGTTTCTAGGAGTAATACTAGATAAGCAATTAAGCAGGAAAAAGCACATCAAGTTACTTGATAATAAAAACTCTCAAAGCATTGGAATTATGCATAAAACTAAGTATATTTAAAAAAAATGTTTAAACATTTTATTCTATGCATTTGTTTATAGTGCATTAGCTACTTCAATTTTGCCTGGACAAGTATTTACCAATTAAAATAAATTTCACTCTGTAAAAAAAAAAAGTATGCATGCCGCATATTAACAAATGGATGTACTATTACTAAACAAATAATGAAAGAACTTTGAGTTCTTATTATTTATGAACAAAGCATATGTAGCATCCTTCAGTTTATGTTTAAACTAAAAATCAATTTAGACCCAAAAATATTCCGTAATTACTTTCAACTTATTGATCACAAATAAGAAACAAAATATTCCATGCAGAACTACTATATTCCAAAAATATCTTTGAGACAATTCAAATTCTCAATATCTAGAAAAAGACCACAATTGCGGAACTCATTTCTCACAAATGATATTAAAACGATAAACTTAATTCAACATTTTAAATACGTTGCTAAACAACCGTTACTTGACCTCAACATTACTGAAACAATATCTTATTTTTAAAACTTTTACACGTCTCAAAATTTTTCCATGTACACCATAGCTGGATATGTTTATGGTTATAAATTCACTTACTTGTAAAGTAATATATAAATATATTTACTTGTATTCATATTTATAAAGAGACATTTACATTTATTTATAAAGAGACATATTACATTTATTTATAAAGAGACATTTACATGGCTATTTTGTTTATTCGAGTTTTTATATCTATTTATATTTATATATGTGTGCAATAAATATCGTATAATTTGTGGTTATTTTATATTTTACTGATATTGGTAGTAAAATATAACTGAAATTAACGGGGCAAGATTATAAGACCATCGTCTTCTGCTTTCTCCGGTCAATTTTTTACGTTAACAATTAGTAAAAAAAAAATTTATAATGACAAAAAAGATTATAACCATCTATCTTAGATATCTATCAAACATGTATTGGTGATTTATACAAAGACATCTGGGAGGAGTTGTCCACCCCCAGCCCCCACCTTTCCATCTTAAAAAAGTAGAAATTTAAAATTAAAATATTATTAAAAGTTACAAAAAATGACATTCCAGGCCACAGACAAATATATACAAATATAAAGGTATTTTGGAAATGGAGGAAGGTTTGGTGGTAATAATTTAACACACCCTAGTATTAAAAATGTTTTCTCCTTATAAATAAATTTATATTTATTAAAACTGAGATTAATATACAATTTAAAATACATACAATCAAAATTATGTTTTACAAGAACTTACATGTAGTAGTGGCGTATACATCGACTTATAAGAGGGTTTATGTTTAACCTCACCCCTCCCTCAAATATCCTTAAAAAAAATTAACCCGAAAACATTTTAAATAAAAAATGTAATAGATGGTATTCTATCACATGGCGTTAAAATTTGCGGCCGCCATACTATATGGCAAATATAGTAGACAAATCGAGGGTTTATTAGCATAACATATTTAATGTCAATTATTTAGATAACATTCCTTGAAGTAGATAGATTTTTAAAGATTATTTTTGAATAAATTTATGTAGAATTTAATTATCTATCTCACAATATAAGTAATTTATTTTTGCTCAAAATAAAACTCTATTAAATAACTTGTTTTTAAAGGTGTATTATATCAATAATATAATACACCTTTGAAAACAAGAATTTTGAATGCGTTGGAGTACTCTATATACAGTTTACTTATTCGAACATTACTAATAATTTATAAGTAATGTGCAAATTAGTAAACTGTATATAGAGTACTCCAAAGCATTCAAAAGTAGACTTAATTATTTTTGTTTTACATTTTGAACATCTTCTTTTAAGTGTTATAACGCATAAAGTTCTTTCCTTTTTTTAAATATTTTTGTCAATTTGCTAACATACATAACTCAGACGCAGTGAACACATTTTGGTTGTTTAAGCATGTTAAATAACTTATTAATTTGTATTAATATTTTAAAGTGTTATGTATATAAATAATATGCTGAATTACTTAAATTACTTTACTATATTAAAAGTATTTAATAATAATTAGTGTGATTTTAAAGGAAATCAACACTCGTGCTAAGGATGTAAATAAGTTGCAGAGGATCCAAATGATTATAATTTTATATTAAACTTCTAATTGTTGAAATTATATGTGTATCTTTTTGCTGTCATGTCAAGAATTTAACTTATCTAATAACTTATTTAAAAGCTTGCTTATAAGCAGTGTTTTCAATTCATCCTTCTTTGCATCGAATTCTTCTGCAAATAAAAGTATACATTATGCATAGTAAGCTAATTCTGCATTAGTTTTAAGAGAAGTAGGAAGAGGACATGAATCAAATTCTAAATTTTTTTGAAATAAGTTGTAACATATCAAAGATTTCTATAAATAATACTTTTAAATACGTAATAGATCTGTAAGTATTAAAACATTTTCAAGTAAGCTGTTATTATGTTTAGAAGATCTATTTCATTTCATTGATTAGTATGGAATGAGTTTCTCAGAAGAGGTGACTCTGTCATTTAAAGACGTAGTTAGTTGAGGGCCTTATGTACAATTATATATATTACCCCTGAAAGTAAAGTATGTTGAACATGTGCAGTTTTTTTCTAATTCCATTGATTTCAACGATGAATGTAAACAATTGGAACTTAATAACGAATCTCAATAATGACTTAATAACATAATTTTTTGTGGAGACTATAAACTAACATGATTCTGAATGTTTTATCTGGATTTTTTAAGAAATCAATTTTCAAATACATGTATTTCAAAAATATGCTCAAATTGGCAAAAAAAAAATGCTCGACTAGCACGTTTAAAATAATATACAACTTTTTTAGAAATGTATTATATAAAAAATACATCTTTTCGAATTTTATAGGTGAAAATAAAAGTTTAAATAGAGAGATTTTTTAATTATAGAAAGTTAGTTTATTTATTTTCATTATACATTTTAAAAGAAGTTGTTTTGAAACGTGTGTAAAAATATTGTTTTTTTTTCATAGAAACGATAAATTATTTTATTCTTGTCAGTAAAACTATGCCAATTACTTGTTTTGTCAACAGTTGATATCGTGATGGTGACAAGATATCTTTCCACAGCTTTCCCGCTATCGCTAAGCATCAAGATAGTAAAACGCTTGAGTTGTCAGAGGCGCTACGAATGGATTGCAACTTTTTTAAACCTTTTTTTTTATTATTCAGTTAATAAGGAACATAATAAGTCACAAAATTTATATCTCTATGATACTGATATTCCTTATTAATTTTCTTGTATGCTTTAACAATACATATATTTAGACTCATCCATAAATAAATTATTTGTAGGCATACATCTGCTAAGCATATGTGCAAAGTTTACGGAAGTAGTCTACGGAAGGAAGTGATTTATGATTTGTGTCCCATTCGTTAAATTTTAATATATACAGGTCTACCCCACTAACAAGCTGTAATTTTGTAACATACTAAATTGCAGTAGCAGCCTGTAATGTTTGGGCATGTTCCTCCATTTTTACAAGAATATATATAGCTAAACACTTATCGTTTAAAATAAAAAATATGATATTACGGATTTAGAAATAAAAATTTGGCGATTCGCTAAAGATATTTTTTTGATGTGGATTTCATGGACATTTACTACTAATTTTAAGTTTTTGGGGTTTATCCTCTCTAACCTTAATATCTTATAGACTTATTATTATTGTAATGGTTTCTATAGAAAGTAAAAAAAACTACACTTTTGTTGAGTTTTTGAAACAGATTTTTTAAATTGATAATGAAAAAAAAAAAACTGTACACAATTAAACAATCCTAAAAAAGTTGATTATATATAATTTTAAAAATGAATACTGATTTGGCATTTTGATGTAAATTTGAGCATATTTTCAAGTACATGTACATATTGAAAAATTTTGTTTTAAGAAAACGCAAAAATCAAAGTAAAAATAACTAATAAGTTACAAAAACTCAAATTCCTTTTTCAATTTGAAAAAAAAGTTCATATAAGTTATATAACTTATATGAGCTTATATAACAGTTAAATTATATGAAGCTGTTAACAGCTTCATATAATTTTAGAAGTGTTTATTTGGTCGCAGGAGATCAACATACAAAATGCTTGTACTATAAAAGTCCTTGAAATGTTGTTACTTATTTTATAAATTTTTGATTTGATTCATATTTTTTACTTCTTACATATCTTAAAACCAAAGAAGACCTTTGTATCAAACTTTTATCAAATGTGTATACTTTTCTTAACTGCAGGGTTCAAACAGCTTTTAACTTTAAAGTTTACTTTATTACTATCAACCATGCTAGGAGTTAAATTGTAAATAAAAAGTCTATGTTTTATGAAAAAAATTCTGGAATTTCAGGTAAAGGTAAACATAAATTTTTAACAACTTGAAGCTTATAGTATTTTTTAGTTTATAGTAAAATCGAAGTCATTTGGACCTCCTACAATTTTTTGTACGAGTGTTGATTGCCTCCAAAATTATAAATTCTTCTAAGTTTATGGTTTTGCTAGTTTATATGGTATTATTGTTCAAATTATTTACAATTTACTTAGTTGCTAAGGTTAATTATCTTGTTTGACAGTGTTTAGAAAATAATTTATTTAATATTGAGTTTTAATTTGAACAAAAAAAAATTAATTTCTCATGAGAAAGAGAACTAAATTCTACATAAATTTATGCAAAATAATAAACTTTTTAAATCTTTATACAAAAGGAACCGCGATATCGAATATGCGGTAGTGGTGTAGTGGTAGAGCGCTCGCTACGTTATCAGGAGGTTCCGAGTTCGGTCCCCACCACGTCCCTAGGTGTACTGCGCTCAGCTTCTTTCCTCGCACAGCAGCCATGTTAGTCAAGTTTCGTGTTTCGGAGTTATAGAGTTGAGAGAGGGTTATAACCACAATTAAGTAGCCTCCTCGTCTGTAGTGGCCTTCTGGGCCTTGGGGAGGTGAATTAACAAAAAAAAAAAAAACAAAAAAAAAAAAACAAACAGATAATAGTAATTTGCCTTGCGTTAAACTAATGCGCATTTGTTGAACATACAAGATGGCGTTGGAGCAAGGCGATCTATACTAAAGGGCCTATTCATCGCTCAACCGTAAGCCGTGACTAGGGGCCTATTATTTTTACGGATTATCAACAACTCTGCTATTAAAGCTTTTAATGCAGGTTCTTTATTAGATCTTGATGTAATTTATGCACAAAAATTGTTTGAAAATATATTAGCAAGTGTGTTGCAATGTTTTTGATTAATTTCAAATTAGTAAAATTTAGAAACATTGTCTGGTGGAATTTTGAGACCACCGCGATATATAGACTCACCAAAGATGAGTCAATATTTTTAAAGGAGAGGTACTCACCAAACTTTTCATAATAAAGTAATGTTTGATTGAACATAATGTTTTCATTATATTCATTTCTACATAGATAACCAGCCATATAAATCAAAGTCATTTTGGTTGAATCAGAAGTTGATGACTCAAGTTTTTCTAAACTGTCAAATATTTCACTACCTGCTTCACATAAAACATATGTACAAGAAACACATTGATGACCTAAACTAAAATCAAAAGAATCTATGTCAATATTTAAAGATAACAACAGTGATGTGTGATTTGTATGCAATTTTTCTACAATTTTTGAACAATTATAAAATAGGCACCCCTGAAACAACCACTTAGAAAAAGAATTTGGGAAATTGTCTCAATTTCCCAAATTCCTTTTCTAAGTGGCCACTGGTAAACATTCCAAGAAGAACATAATCATGACACATTCACATTCAAAATTTTCCACCAGGTTATTACTTTATTTATGAATATTGCAGTATCCTTAGAATTCGAAATTTTTAGAGAATTGGTTATCAAGGCATGATATGTCTAATCTGAAAAAACTTTAAGGCAAGTAGATACAATTAACTTTTCAATTGGATTGGGACCTATTGCAATTTCATTCAAGTCTGACAGTTTGACTAACTTTTCTAATTTTAATTGATATAAGCATTCAAGGTGCTCCCATTTGGCCGTTCTTTGAATACCTTTTTTTCTGTAAGCCTTAGATTCCTAATGTTTTTTAAAAGATGAACAAAGTCAGTAAAAACAAAACAACAAACAAAACAGTAAATACATCCCATCCTCCATTTTCCAAGGTTTTTCTGGAATAGTATGATATAATTTAAAAAATGCTTGGTTTACACAATTACCATCACAGATAACAACTTTTACATCGCCAGATGATGACTTTATAAGTTTTATGCTGGAGTTTATTTGTTCAAACAGAAAATTTGAACTTAATTTTGAAATTGGAATCATCTTATACAGAAATTTAGGACCACCTGTGAGACATACTATCATAATTCCCAACACAGTTTTAGTCAATAATGATGGATCATCTAAAAATTTACCAAATAATGTTCCACCATGGTAAAGCATCATTTTTTTGACATATACTTAATCATAAATAATTATATAGTTTTTTTATTTTTCTTTAATGTTTTTGAAAACTGAGTCTGAGAAACTAGCATCATCAATTTTGCAAACTTTTGATGTTATGCGTGTCAAAGTACTAACTGATGGCAATTGAAAATCGTTTCTTAGTTTATTGTATAAAGCACGAGATGTTTAAAAATATTCAAAACTACGTATAATTGTATTTGATTTATATTTTTTTTTTCAAATAAACTTTTCAGATATAACTGACATTTATTGCTGAATAATGTTTTTTTCATGATCTATTTCCATGACATTTAGAAAATGTAGTATTTCCTCAAACTTTGACCAAGAATCAACAATACTTACACGATTTTTACACAAACTTTTTATAAAACATTTTATTCCACAATGAAATGTTTCAAAATGTAAATTCTCAAAAATTTTAACAAGAAATAAAGGAATACCATCATAAAATGTAATAGAATGAACATTAATTGTTTTTTCAATCATATATGTTATTACTGAAACTGAAAAAACCCTGACATTGTATATAATATAAAATGTTTAAAATCTTAATATTGCATATAATATAGAATGTTAGGAGTTATATTTAACAATCTTAGGAGTTATATATAAATTATATATAACTCCTTACACTCTAAGGAGTTAAAAAGTAAGTAAAATTACGGTGTTTCAAAATTATTTACAAAAATTTATAATTTAAAAAACATTATTAATACAAAGTTATTGGAAATATAAAAGAATAAACAAGATTAATTTGAAAAAGTTAAAAATTCTCTGGTAAGATTTTCAATCTGAGCTTTTCATCTTTGCAAATTTTAGAATATTAAAATAGGCCCCCAGTCACGGCTTACGGTTGGGCGATGAATAAGCCTTCAATATAGTGCTCCATGCGTCGGAGTAACAATTTTTACATCGTGACGTCAATAGAATACCATCTATTACTTGATAAAAAATTTTCAAAATAAAACTTAAATTTAGCCTTTGACAAGCATAATTTAAACTTTCTTAAATTTGAGGAAACTTCTCTCTCTTTCTCACTCTTATTTTGTTTTATTAAATTTTTGATTCTCCTTTCATCAATCAGAGTTGGAATACTCAATATTATACCATTAATGGCAGAATTTTTGCTTAAAAATTCCATTTGACATCGTTTCATCCAAGTCACTTGATGACTGATCAGTGAGATTACATAATGTATAATGCCTAATAGGCAATTTATATTTATCGTAAGTTTTTAAAAGAAATACATTCACTCAGAGTTAAATTTTTTTTTTTTTCTCTTTAATCCATTTATTAATATTTGCATAACAGCCTTTTTGAAATATCTGCTCATATATTAGTATGTATTAATCAATTAATACATACTAATATAAGTGCAGATACAATCTTTTTTTTTTTTTGCCTTTTGAATATACCACAAAGCTACTTTTTTTCTTAACTGTCAAATTAATTTAAAGTATAATTTTTATCTTAGTTTGTGTGAAATATGACAAGTAGTTGCGTTAAATACTCTTACGTTAGCATCGCTGACATTCCCATTAATTATATACTGAATATATTGTGAAACCTTGTACTTGATCTCTCTTCTTTAATATCTTCCATTGCAATCATGTTAATAATGCCATATTTTGAGAGCGCGGACCGCTAACAAGCGACCAATCATAACAATAAAAACAACAATTTAGCTAGAAGAATATGCAAGAATGCGTCTTCTACGAACTAGATTTTAATAAGCATTTAAAAAAAGTTATTTTTATAAAATGAAATACATAATGTAAAAACTGCTTTAATAAAAAGATTAAAGTTTTGGTCTTGTTTTAAAAGATTATCAAATGAAATATTTTTTAAAATCAGAGCTAAATAATTTTGCTTTCATTTATATTGTAAACACTTTTAAAAAGATCATAAAAATACATTTTTTGAATAATAATTTTTAGCTTTTTAACTTTTTTCTAATTTTTGAAAATAAATGGCAAAAAAATAGTAATTGATAAACCATTTACAACAAACATCAGCATGATAATAAGTATATAAAGCGTTAGCCAGAATCACTACACGAGTCAATAGTGTTAAATATTTTTAGTTTTCTAACTAGACTATCCCTGTTTATTAAAGAATCCCTATTTATTTCTCTTTCTTGATGCAAAATACCGAGCTTTTGATATTTCAAATGTTTTGCAATTATTGCGCTCAAGTCACGATTCATTAGCCGTTGGAAACAAAGAGTAAGTTGCTTAGATCAAACTCAAACTTCTAACTGGCCCCATAAACTTACACTAAACTTATTTGCCCCAGTTCGATTGATCTGCAACACAACTTTTATGCAAGTTTATAGCATTTTTTTTTTCAAAAATTGCATTTTTTTTTAAAGTTGCTTTTTTAAAAAATTCTTTCCAAATTAATTTCTTTTTCTGCAAATAAGATTTTTATCATTTGAGTTACATATTTTACTAGGAACTACGTTCCCAAATTTGCAGAGAAATATTTAAAATTATGAATTTTTACAGTCATATTTCATTGTGTTTTACCATTTATTGAAATATGAAGGAGATTCTAATTATAAAGATTGCAATATAATATCAATATTACAGTAACAATATTAATAATAAAAACAATAGGAATATTAATCATCAAATTGATAAAAATAATAATAATATTAACATTAACATAACAACAGTATAAAAACAATAGTATAACAAAAGTAATAATAGTAACACATAATGACAAACAACAACAACAACAAATATATATATATATATATATATATATATATATATATATATATATATATATATATATATATATATATATATATATATATATATATATATATATAGATATATACATACAATATATATATACATATATAATATATATACAGCGGTGGCCAAAAATTAAAGACCACTCATTTTTTTTTCAAAATTTTTTTTTTAACCTTAGTATAATTTTAATTTGGAAAAAGGTATCAAAAAAAGAAAAACATTTTTAGAAAGAATTTTTATTGTATTTTATATTTATTATAAAAGAATTTATAATTTTTTTACAAAATAATTATAAAAAATTAAAAAACTGACTAGTAAAAAATATAAATGGGAAAAAAAAATTGGACAAAATTTTAAGACCAGTTTCAAAAATATTTCAAAAAGCAATAAAAAAATAATTTAGAAACGTGTTGTTCCTGTTTTCAAGCACTCTTGTACTCGTTCTGGCATTGAATTCATTAAAGTTTTGATTACTTCATCAGGCACATTTTTCAAATGATGAGAGATAGAAGATTTCAAATCTTCCAAATTGTAAAGTTGTTCTTTACAAAGCTTCTGATCAAGCCACGACCATAAACTTTCTATTGGATTCAAGTCTGGACTATTGGCAGGCCATGGAAGCACTTGAATTTTTATAGAATTGAACCAATCGCTAACAACATGCGCTTTATGACACGGCGCATTATCTTGCTGAAAAATAAATCCATCTTGCAACTGCCATAAATTAATGCTAGGAATAAGCGAGTTTTCCAAAATTTCGATGTACCTTTCTTTGTTGAGTCTACCATCGAATAAATGAAAAACGCCAACTCCACAGGCACTCATACAGGCCCAAATGCTTATTGAACCACTGTCTTGTTTTGTTCGTTTCAAAATGCATGATTCATCGAACCGTTGGCTTGGAAATCTACGCAACATTACGCAACCTTTTCTGTTGTCTACCTCAACGTTCATTTCATCACAAAAGACTACACGGCTCCACTGATCTGTTGACCAATTTTTATGTAGTTTGCACCACTCTTTCCTGGTAAATTTTTGTTTTTTATTTAAGCGTGGTTTTTTTGCAGCAGCACGCCATAAATAATTTAATATTGTGGAGGACCCTTCGCACAGTTCTAGGGCTTGCTTTCAGACCATTTGACAGTGTCCATTTTGTAGACAAGTCTGTAGATGATTCTTGTCTGTTTTCTTTCATTAATCTCTTTAACGAGCGAACATCACGGTCATTTGAAATTTTATTGCGTCCAGTTCTATGACGATCATTAATTGACCGGGTCTCTTTGTATTGTTGAATTATATTAATAATGCAAGAGTGAGACCTTCCGAGCTTTTCTGCTACTTGTGTGATGCTATAGCCTTCTTCTTTTAATACAAGAACCGCGTATCTGTCTTTTTCTTCGATCTTTGCACGCATTTTTGTAATATTTTTATATCCTTATTGCAATTCAAAAAATAA
This sequence comes from Hydra vulgaris, assembly GCF_038396675.1. NCBI lineage: Eukaryota > Metazoa > Cnidaria > Hydrozoa > Anthoathecata > Hydridae > Hydra > Hydra vulgaris. The sequence goes on along the minus strand of NC_088934.1, from coordinate 27,477,129 downwards.
ATGTTTATTTGATATCGAAACTTAAGTTTCGACATTTTATTTTATAGCCAACGTAATAAGCAATTAAGACAGTTAAAAAAAATAATGGATTATTATTTTTAATAAGTGCAAGTTAAAGATTTGAAAGTGGTCGTTAAATTTTGTCCAATTTTTTTAAAGAAGATTTATAAGTACTCATCAGTTTTTTAATAAGTTAAACGCTATTTAATTAGAATTAGATTAAAAAAATTATACCACTTTAATCCGTATGTTTTAATTAACAAGATATTAAAAAAAATAATTTAATATGTCAATTATCATCTTCTTAATTTTAATTTAAAGATTAGGAAACCAACTAAAAAATGAGTGGTCTTTAATTTTTGGCCACCGCTGTATATGATATCATGATATCTGACACGGCGGATAGCGGGTATTATATGTATTATTTATGGCGGATAACTGGGTATTATTTTTTACCCAGGTGTCAAGGCTTCAAAGGCGCAAAACTTTCATATAATACTTTTTTTCCCCTGATATATGTATGTGTGATATATGTATATATATATATATATATATATATATATATATATATCGTCATATATATATATATCGTCATATATATATATATATATCGTCATATATATATATATATATCGTCATATATATATATATATATATATATATATATATATATATATATATATATATATATATATATATATATATATATATATATATATCGCCGTGTTACATCCCCTGATATTTGAGTTAGAGAAACTCTTTGTGAAAGTATCAAAGTAGTGTCAAAAGCACTTTAATAAAGATTCTTAAAGTATCAAAGAACTTTAAGAATCTTTATTAAAGTACTTTGATGACATGTCTACTTAATTAAATAGATTAATTTACAAGAATTTCTAAAAAACAATTATAATTGTGATTAGGGTTTGTAACATGACAATGTCTAAATAAATTTACTGCATGCAAGCAGGCCCGCACAAAGACTTTGATTTGCCCGGGTTAATTTTTTTTCGGTACTCCAAACTTTGGATTTCTGGGTATATTAAATTATACATAAGTTTTACTGTTTATTGTCCGTATGTTTACTATCACGTTACAACTTAATGAAAACAATAATTATTTTTGCATTAACTCTACATAAACACTTTATATTTGAACTTGGTCATGTATGATAAAAAGAAAATACAAATACATTGCAAAATGAATTTCATCAATAAAATGTTAATTATGAAAACTAGTCAGATCAAACTATATTCACTTTTCGGGCTTTCTTCTTTACGAAACTAGAGATGACTTTTTCGTACCATAAAGTCTTGGCTAGGTCGTTTTCAATTGAAATTACCAAAAGTTTAGTAAGTTGTTCTTCAGTCTATGTTGATCGCAATTCGGATTTGATGAGAGTAAGCCTACTGAAAGAGCGCTCTTCTTCAGCCACTGAAACCGGGATTGTATTAAAAATGCAAATCAAGATTGCAGATTGAAGGAAATATTGACTGAAGACCTTTCTGGTAGATTCTGTTGAGCAATTTGACAGAAGAAAAAGATTCTATTTTTCTAAAATTATTTGATTGCTTCAGAACATGTAGATGATTTCTTCAATCAACTCCTCTTCTTTACATCATTTATGTAGAAATTTGCCAGGACTTTGCATTTTACTTTCTAAGTTTTTCTTCATCATCAGAAGGAGATTGAGAACACCATATAAACGACCTATCTGTTGTCTTTTGAGCTGTATCCATTCTGCATCTTATCTGATGAAGCAGCGTGTCAAGAGCAATATTAAATACGTTCACCTCAAAACCTTTTGATTTATCTTCGTAAAAGAGAGCTGTGTTCATCGACTCGCAGTGAATTGTTTTCCTTTTTCCTTGTCCTCTTCAAAACAAAATTATTTTGAAACCCAAACAAAGCGAACCCAGATGCAACCAGTTTCGCTTCTTGGAGAATATGAGACCAAAAAGAACGTAGTTAGTCAAGATCATCAGTTAGAGTCTTTGAAAACTTTGTCTTGTCATCCAAAGAGATGAATTCTGATTAAAGAAGGAGGCAGATATCGTTGACACAATGGAGAACCTTGAACCAGAAAGAAGCCAAGGTAATGAAATTAAATGATTGAACCCACTTTTTGACTGCTTTAACTAAAGTCAGTTAATGGTCTTTTAAATCAAGTTCTTCAAGAAGTTTCAAGGACTTTAATATTTCTTTTGGTTGTTTCGACAATGGCCGGATAGCTTCTATGCGCGCACTCCATTTTGTTTGGGACGTTTGGTGAAGGGACGGCCCAGCTGCCTCAAAATTTTTAAGTTGCCTAGAGTCAAAATTTTTCAGCCCATATGGCTACTACTAAAAAAGTTATACAACGATTGAATGTTGGCAAAATAGTTCTTGACTGCAGTAGAAGATTCTGCTGAATGAGACCGGCTAGATTGAGGCTATGCGCACTGCAAGACATGAACAAAACTTGAGAATAATTCTCGAGAATAAATGTCTGCACTCCTTTGCATACTCTGGATATATTAGCCCCGTTATCATAGCCCTGGCCCCTATAGTTCTTTAAATTAATTTGGCTTCGATCAAAAACATCTACAATCAGCTTCGCAATGTCAGAACCCTTTTTTTTCTTTAGATTTTCTAATTTCAGAAAACGCTCTTTTACTATCCATTGGTTGCCAGATCCTAGGCGAACAAATCAAAGAACGAAAGTGATTTATTCCGTATGAGACACATTTGGAGTTTCATCAACATCAATGGTAAAATAAATGCCTGTGTGGACCTCTTCGATAATAGCAGCGAAAACAGTTTCACCACATGCCGTAATGAACTCGTTTTGAGTTCTCTAGCTCAAATAGTGCGCTCGCATTATTTTTCCTAGTTTTTGGTATCGAGAAATTTCTTCTTGATGGAAATAGCGCGTCTTATTGTGTTTTCCCAGCAGCTTAAGTTTAGCTAAAAAATTACCTTACTTGATCTTACTTGCCCAGCACGCTTGATGAACCTACACAAATATGAAGATACCATTGAAATAAAGATTACATCTAGATTAATATTCCAACCAACATTGAAATTATTTTATGAACATAAACTGCACACACACGTCGAAAACTTAGATTTCTCAAAACTAAATGGAGAGTGATGTCCAGGACGCAGCGTAAAGTTTCATACCACTTAGATGCCTCATCTTATTGACTTTTTAAGTTATGAAACGATCCCGGTCTGATTTTTCGAGGCTTCAAAGGCTGATTTCCAGACGATGTAGTGCTTTCTGTGTTGAACATTACACTGGTGACTTTTAATCTTTTCTCCTAGCTTTCACCAATTATCTTTTATTCCGCCATTCCACATTAAGAGGAAACACAGAAATCCAGGGCCAAAATTATGTTTTTGTCCAAAAACAGATCAGGGAAAACAAATGAAAGTTTTTACAGTTCCACTCTAGATAAACCAGTCTCTGGTAATCTTTTTTGTTAAGAAAATAAAAAATGGAGGTAGGAACTTTTTTGTTTGTAGAATTTCTAGGAAAAAGCGCCGGATTTTGAGGTCCATTTGGTATGTATAGATCGCGTTCGACTTTGGATAAAACCCTCTTTCACAAAGCGGGAACGTTTCTAACTGCTTGATCAACCGGTTGAATCGCCTCTTAATCCTAAACTAAAAAAAGCATTTGAGAATTGTGGTATGTTTTAAATATCTGCAGATATTAAATAATATGTTTTTAGAATCTGCAGATATTAAATGATATTTTTTTAATATCTTCAGGTTTTTTCATAAAATAAGAACGCGTCCCAACCTCACCCGATTATCATCTTCTTCTTCAGAGACCGTTAAAGTTTGAAGGGAAAGATGGCTTTCTTGGACTCTTGAATTCATGAACGCTGTTGGTAGCATATTCCGTCTAAAAAAAATTGCTTTCGCAGCTTTGGAATGAAATTATGAATATAAAATTGTGAATAAATAATAAAGCTGTTGACTATACCTCGACTACTTGGTCGGATGTAAAGTTATTTGATTTTTTTTTTTAAACTTTATCGAAGCCGCACTCTTTCAGTATACTTTTATTTTTTTGTTCTTGTATTCTATTACATCTTTTTCTACAGCGATTTTTATGCCTTGGGACCCTGAATCATGCTTTCGAAAACTAAAAATGACGTTTTTATTCTAAGATGTGTGTTACCTATTTTTAAATAAATAAAAAAGATTTTCATTTTTCTCGAAATCGAAATGAATTTATTATATATAATTTATTTCTCAAAGGAATTAAAGAGAAAAAGAATTAAATGTAGTTTTACAATATTAAATTAATTGGAATGAATTTATTGAGAAAGAATATTTGAAAAGTGTTGGAATGAGAGTAACTTAACTGATTTATGTAACATAACATTGATAATGTTTTAAAAGTAGCCTTTTGTTCGGATAAGTGTTTCGAATTTTAACTACATTTAAATTGGAACCATTGCAATCAGTCCTTCCACGCAGAAAAAAATAGAAATTTCCATTTAACTTAACCTAAAATTCAATTTCATATCATGTTATAAAATTCAAAAAATCTTTCAAAATATCTCACAGAAAAAAAAAATCGTCTATATTGTCTCCAATTTTTTGCTTAAAATTATGCAAATAATCTTCCTTTTTTTTTTGGTGTTTGATAATTTGCCTGATTGAAAGTTTGCCGTTTTATAAATTTACAATAGATGCATACTACATATATAAATTTAGGCCGAAGTTAGAAGAAGACATAAAAGGTCTTATCACCGAGCCCCGTTTACATATTGTCTCTGTTTAAATATAAGCAAATATATACATAATCCGTTTTAAAATTATAAAAAGTTATAAAAATTTTGCGAAACGCTAAAAATGTCTTGAAAAGAACGTGAAACTATAGTATCTTTCTACTGATTTAAAATAAAAGTAATATAAACATACATATATATTAATGCATACACATTTTCTATATTAATTTTTACTAAAATATATTCATTTAGTGATAATAAATTTTTTTTTTCTATTTTGAATTAAATTTAGAATAATAAAAATTTGAAATCTGCTGTAATAAATTCTAATTGTAAAAAGAGTCTTTTATAATTTGTTTAAAATTTTTCCAAAGATTAGTGCTCTTTATGATTATCAAAAATTTAAATAAAATTTTTTATCGAGGGTCGCATATGCCCCCTTTGTCCTTGTGCCTAGATAAGATGTACCTAGTGTGACCCCCTTTCTCCACTGGGCGGCTCTGCATGCAAGCATCATAAAAATTATCTTATCAAGTTATATTAATACTTCTTCTACGAAAGATTAGTTTGATATCATGTTGATGATTCCCAAAAAAAACTGTCATAAAGCCCCTAAAAAATTAAAAACCTGCTCACAAGATATTGAACAGAAAAAAAAGCAAAAATTTCTGAAATTTGCAAAAGGATCCCTAAATTTGCTGGGACCCCTAACTGTGGGTCATGTGGTAACCTAGCCACTGATTTAATGAGCAAGAGGTTGGCGAGGAAACATACCCCTTACCCATTTTTTGATTACGAGTTTATACTTCTATAAAGTATGATTACAAGGGTGGATCCAGCACTTTTTTGATGCTTGAGCTAACCTTCAGACATGCAGCAAACTCCAAACATATACACTTTTATACTTATGTAAAATAAAGGTGCTTTACACAAAGTCGCAATGATTGGAGCCTGGGAACTAAAATATTTTTAAAATTTAAGTCACAACTGCCCCAAACATGAAAGCATCAAGTTGATAAAATGTTTTTTTTACTATTCTCAAGTAAATTAATATTCATCGATAAATTTTAAATTTCATAAAACAATCTTATAGCGTTCAAAAATTATGACCATATTAATTTTTTTATGAAATTTAAAATTTATCGATAAATATTAATTTAGAGAATAGAGAAGGCTCTTTCACTTACCTTTTTTTTACTTACGTGAGTAAGTTAGTTTTTATCAAAAAGTAAATGTCATAAGTAATTTTAAACGTTTAATGTAAATTTACATTTGCGTGTAGTTAATTTCTTTGAAACGACTTTTACTTTATGATGTAAGTTTTTTTATTTTCAAAAGTAAATAATGTAAAAGAAGATTACATCGTAAATTACATGTACAAGTAATTTACTTGTACATGTAAAAGTAAGTCACATAAAAAAGCTTTATAATTTTACATTTAAAAGTTAATTACTTTCAAAAATTACATTACATTATATAATAGTTCCTCAAACGTTAATTGGCATTTACCTATGACCCAATAGGCATGTGCCGTCTGGAGGTCGTCCGTAAGACGTCTCCTAGACGTCCAGACGTCGTTAAGACGTCCAACGGAGGTCCCACGAACGACGCATGCCCAGTGGGGAAAGTAACTAGTTTAAAAAAAAGTATATTAAAAAAAATTGCATATGTAAATAAATTACGTAAAAGTAATGCTACGAAATGTGAATTAAATTTACGAATAAAATTATACTTTTTAAGTAGGAACTTTTTATTTTAAAAGTAATATCAAATTTTTTATTAAAAATAAGTTATATAAAATAAAATTTAAATTTTATAACCTCACATTTTATATAATTTGTAAAGTAAATTAAAAGTAATCTATATAAACTAACTAAGTAAATTTACTTATATTCTGCAATAACTTTGAGAGGATCTTGTACATTAGTAATGTAGTTTTGACAAAAGTCAAGTCTAAAATTCAGACAAAGCTGAAATATGGCATTAAGCAGAAGGCACGTATATCCATGGTAATTGGCATAGTTGTTAGTTCTTTTTACAGGTTTTCTGCGTAAAGTTTTTATTATTTAAAAACTAAGGAGGAAAATTTTAAATCAGTCCCGGATTATTTAGGTAAATATCTTTATCTGAGCGTATTATCAGTTGCCTGACTAAAACAAGGCCAGTGTAAGCAAAACTTACGGTCCCTCAAGCAACTAGGCACAAGGCCGCCAGGTTTTGGAGCCTCAAGGTGTCCTTATAGATTTTTGATTTTTTTAATAAAAGATATTGATCCAGAGAAACAGAAATTTAGCACCTGGGCCACTTAATGCCCACTGGCCGAAAATATTTTGCTATGTCACTGTGTTATATACGTATAACCCGAGCTGGAGCTAAGCAATGATTTAGAGATAGATTAAGAAATAAAACTTGTGGTGATTAGAGGCTGGAAACAAAAATACCCTAAAACATTTACCATCATTACTCTAGATGTGAGGGCAACAAATAAGTAATTTTTATTTTTTTATTTTCTTACACTCATCTTACAAAGATTTTCTTACAAAGTTATGATTAAAAAAAGTTTACACCCTAACCAAATGAGGTGGTCGTTTAAATCTTTCCGTTGATTAAATAATTCTAATCGGCTTGGTGAAAGAAGAAATTGCCGCATTTTCAAATTATAAAACCTTTTTACATTGCTTTTGATAATACTACGCAATACCACTCGTATTTAAATCAATTCCAAATTAAATCTTGTATTTTGTTTAGTTTATACTTTTATGGATAATATTTTTTACAACCATTATTTTTATATGTTAAAAAAATACAACTATTCAAAACTTCTGTTATTCATGCAATATTTCTTCTGTTTTAGAATGTTATTTTCAAAAAAGATTTCTCCTTTTTTTAAAATTTTACAAAAATTTAAATTTTTTTTTTTACTAAAACTGGAAAATATGTTATTTCATCATATAGAACACCTTTGTTCACAATTGACCATATAATTTTAAATTTAAAAGTATGCTTCTTTGAACCACCCTACTAAATTCGCTATATTAAACAAATTAAAATAAGGGGGTGTTGTGGTTATGAAAAGTTATCAGCTTTTTTTAAGTTTATTACTTTTACTTTTTAAACTTTAATTTTACTTTTTAAATTAATCTTGGTGCTACTTGAATCAGTTATTTAAAAGTTTATTTAAAAGACTGTCTGGTTTATTGCTCTTGCTTTGGAAATGGTTCTGTATTTTGCAATTTTATTCTAAGTTTTGTATTTTGACTGCTTTTATTAAGCGTAGTTGTTGTTAAAAACCAATCTAACCAAAATGAAAGTTATTTCGGGAAATGACTAACTGGAATTATTGTAGTCATGAATAGACTAACTAAAAAAAAAAAAAAAAATTTAATTTTCATTTCTGATAGAGTGGTTGTTAACGATGATCATGCTGAATAAGAGAAGCGAAAAGCAGCAGCACGGCTAAAAATACGCCCGGCTCCTTTACAGTAAACTTTATTAATACTAAAACAAATAAATCAAAAAAATGTCATTTTAAAACTTTTTTGTAAAATATTTTTCTTTCTAAAGAGTTATATTCCCCAACAATGAAGAAAAACAAAATGTTTGAAAAAAAATTATAATGGTACGACCCCCTTGCCCAGGAAAAAAACTTAACATGCATGCTAATAGGGACAACACAAATGGTGTCACAGTCTGAAAGATAAAGTAAAAACCAAAAAAAAAAAAAAGATTCAAAAAAGTGGAGTTCTCCAGTTGGCTCTGAAAACAATTTTAAGATGTACGTTTATCAAATTTACACAAATGCTAGAATTTTTAGAGCTCTAGCTAGTCTGAAAGTTAGTGAAAAACCAATCGCAAAATTCCGGGACAGCTGATAGCTGAAAAACAACTTGTGAAGTCAAACTAATGTTTTAAAAAAAACTGCAAGTTTATTCTAAAGCACTATTTTAATTAAAAAAGATTTTATTTTTTTAATCCTCCATGTGTGGGTTCGACACCAACGCAAGAAAAAGGAGGTTATTTGGGTACCCACAACCTATAGTAAAAGATTAACCAGCTTTTCTTTCCATCTTTTTTCAAATAGATTATATATGATAAAACGCAATAAAGATTATATCTGATATACACTCCTTTAATCATACAAACCATATAAGATATCCAGGCTTCTTTTTCAATAGCAGACTGTTTGTCCTCCAGCTCCTTACATGCCAAGCTAACTTTATACTGCGGATCAACGAATACACCTGATAAATTTTTGCATCTGACACCTTTGGAAACATCTGCTGAATATGCTGGAACGCTGCACTAGCTGGGTTTAATGCTTTGAAAAATTGTTTGACAAGACCTAGTTTAATGTGAAGGGGTGGTAGTAAGATCTTCACAACCGGTATCCGGTATTGATTAATAACATTGTGCGAAACAGGCTGTAAATGTTCTGTCATTGGCCACTCACGTCTCGTGAAGTGCCGGTCCGCAGCCCTGCTATCCCATTAACAAAGAAAACATGATTAGTTTGTATATCCCCCTTGTTGGCCGAGGAGAAACGCTAGCATCTTAAAGTCTCCACATACATCCTATTTGTAACTGTTGTAGTTGATTTTCACAAGCAACAACTTCACGTTTTTATAGTCTTCCTTTAAATTAAAGGAATGAACTACTGGAATTGAAGGAAATTGGTTTCTGTTATGGAGCAAAACTGCCTTTAGACTTCTTGTTGAAGTGTCAATAAATAACCTCCACTCTTCAGGATTGTGAACAATGTCAATGTCATTGAAAAGACCACGAACGTAATGACAGTAGCACAGTGATTCTGATAACAACATAAAAGGATGCAAATGTTTCATGTCTTTTTCGGTATTTTGAGGTTCTGCAGCTTGGATCGAATAAATTCCATTCTTTCAAACATGATGTCAGGAGTTCTGCATTTAATTTATTGAGACCTAAATCTCAACGAAGGCAACACTAATGGTAAATTTGATATTAGCTGTATTAAAAAAAAAAAATATATATAAAAACAGTTTATAAAGTTAAAACACACAAGTTAATGCTAACTTCAAAATATTAGATAGAATTTATGATAAAAAAAAGGTTTAATAAACAATTTACACATTATACATAATGTGTTTGTACAGAAAACAGTATTTTGTAAATTCATTTATATTACAACTAAAGACAGCTACTGAATAGCCGTCTCTAGTTGTAATTTAAATTAAATTACCAAACTAGCATTGGTCCACTGCTGACCATCTATAAGGAGAATGAGAATTGTGTTTGATTCTGCTAAATGCTTTATTATTTCAAAATCAACTTCATCAACCTCTGTGCCATCATTTTCATAGACAAAGCCAACAACTTTATCTGATGTCAAACCAAACTTGCAACGCACTAGAAAAACAATACAAAGTCATTTAGCTTTTTATATACACGACAAAAATGCAGACTAGTTAAAGTGAACATATATAAATACACATTACCAACTTCATATACAATTAAACAATTATACATATTTAATAATTATTAAGATTTATATATTTTTCAGTTTGTAATGCATTAATGAAAAAAAATCAATATTTTTAATTTAAATTTTTATTTTGAAAAATTGTGTGAAAATTTAAATTAGAAATATTGATTTTTTTTGTGACACTTTGTAAATCTGAGATTTACAAAGTGTCACAAAAATTGTGACACTTTGTAAATCTCAGATTTACAAAGTATCCGTATGTGCCATCTTCTCCGGCAATACATATGACATTGTATGGATGATAGTCCTTAAGCTGATTTGTATGTAAGACAAGCAGTATTCTTGGATTGCTAGATTTTTTAACATCAAAAGAATGAAAATGTTCATGAAAATGCATTGTTTCAAATGGATAGCATACAAAGTATATTTGTTTTGCTAGAGAAACAATGCACTTTAGCTCTCCAAACTGAGGATGACTTTCCACAATGTCATGACACAAAATACAACCCGGTTTGATTTCATAACAGCCAAATCTAACTGAATGAGCAACATATATTTCATCATAATTGTCCATATTTAAAACTGTGCGCAAACTATTTGATACTGCTGATTGTAAATTGCCTACAATTACTGTATCACATATGCCAATTTGTACATATTCTGTATACAAAGACCCACTAAACAATGTGTTTGCTAGTTTGAGTTGACTACGATGCATAATAGTTTTGCAAATATTTTTGAAATTGCGAACAACAGAAGCAAGTTCTATAGCAAATCGATGTTTTGCCTCAAAACGCATACACCAGTATCTGCTTAAAGGCCCATACTTTAACATAAATTCTGGATAATGTAGCATAAAATGATGTTTTAGAATAAGTCTCTTTTCAGGATATATGGTTTTAAATTGGGCATGATGTTCCTCTAAATTAAACTCAAGCTGACGAATGAGGCCAACAGTTATAGTTGAAGCAAATATTGCATCCATGAAATCAAGCAACATTAGTAAAAGTCTCCAATGAGCATCACCTTCTGGAATTAGGTTTCCAATCATTAAAGGCAGATTTCTTATCAAATACTATGATTCAGCAGCTTAAATGCGAATATTTTTTAAATTAACTTCCGGGGGTTTGCTGTTTTTATCACTCAGTGAATAGTTATAATTATTGATTGCATTGTTGACATCTGCAAGTAGAAAATATTTTTTGTCTATCAGTGATTGCAAAACAAGGCATATTTCTAAAGGTACAACACCTTCTAATACATCATGCATGCAGTCAACTGCACTCTGGTCTACGCAGTGAAACTGTGACAAACAATTAAAAAGACAACCATGCTTAATGCCAGATTCTGAAGCATTGTAGTTATTACTTTTACTTTCTGATACACACATATCATATTCTGCTCAAGTCCTCCTATCAAAGGTTTCTGCCTTGAATGAAGTTTGAATTTCACAATGTGCACACTTGCAAAATTGGCAAAAGTATTTTGCATTAAAGCTTTCCATGAAGCCAAACAAAGTGTGTGCTCCTAAATTATCAGCAGAAAATAAAATCAAAATGGCATGAATAGTTTCTTCCACTCCATTAACTTTGACAACAACACCCTGTTCACTTTCCAATTGTTGCAATAAAGATACAACACTATGAAGGATTGGATAGTATGAGTATTTATCTGTGTGTGCATCTAGTGCATACCATAAACCAACTAAAAAAATGCTATCTGTCTTAGACTGATACTCAGGAGCAATATTGCGTATCATCATGTATAAAGCTTCAAGTTTATGTTCACGTGTATGGCTCCCAAGCACATTTGTTACTTCAAATGCATCAATAAAAAAGTGTAGCAAAAATGGTTTTTGGTGCCGTTGAAGGAATGAATGATGATGAAAAGTATGTGTATCAACAAAATCTTGTATTTTATTTGGGAGTGAATTTGGTGTGCACTGTGGGAAAGTAATCTTTGACAAAGCTTGTTCTAATATCTTGGCAAGTAGGATATCAATAGGCACAACATAGCATTTGTCCTCTACTAAAACAGAATGCATTGATTGCAATATCATAGAGTATTGTTGCTCTTCACGTATACCTAGTGATATTTCTATTGCCTCAATATAGTACCCACGTTCTTTTAGCCATTTGTTTCTTTTATATATAGTGTCAGTTTTATTGAAAATACTAAACATACTATTGACATCATTTATCGCATCAAAAACAAATTCATTAGTTGGAGCTACTTTCAACTTAATTGCTAAAGTTTCTATTATCTTTGAAGCATAAACAGCAACATCATTTAGTAGGCCAGACATATTTTCCATAATAAGCTGCGAATTAGCTAAAGTGATGTTTGGTTTTGAAGTTATTTCTGATACAAACTTCATAACAGATACTTCAATACTGTCACTTGTTATAGAACTAGAGTTAACAATTGTGACATTATTAAAATCTTCGTGTGGGTCACTTGGAAAATGTGCGTCAAATGCTTCTTCTTGTGACTCACTTCGTGAGTTGTTACTGCAACTTCCATTATTATTGAAGCCTAAAGTTTGATCTGGCACAACAAAATGATGTTGCTCAAAATGCTTTTTTAACTTACTAAAGCTAAGGAATACTCTTGGACAGTTATTAAACATACAGCGTAATTCAGATCCTCTTGTGGATAAGCCATGAAAATTTCGAAAATGGTAAAAAATATTTAATAAATCTGCAAAATAAGTTAAGCATTTAAAAATTGCATATTTGTTTTAAAATGCTTTTATAGTATTGTCACCTTTAGCAGCAAAATCTTCACTACTGTTGATGGCAACTAACTTCTTAATAATTCGATCAGAAGACCATACTTTGATTAGCACTGACATTCTGTAAATGTATAAAACGTTAAATTATACAATTAATTAATAAATGTAGCTTAAATTTTAACTTAATGAAGAAATGACATTAATAATGAAAATAACTAACCTAAAACACACATGATAATGTTCACTTATTAAAATCCAATACACTTTTAAGTTGAAAGCTTTAAATAAATATTAAGTGTTCAAAGAAATTTATATTTTCAACTCCTTTTACACGCCTGAACTCCGTTAACTTAACAAAGTTATTCTGTTATATTATAATTAACGGAGTAATCCGTTGTTTTATTCCCTTATTTTGTAACAATTTAATCCGTAAACTTTACAGAGTTTAACGGATTTACTGTCAACGGAGTTACTCCGTTGATATCTTAACGGATTTTTTTTTAGAGTGTATGTATATTTTTATTAGTGTGTGAATAAAAAAAAAACAAAAAAATAAATAAAAAAGAATATACATTAAGTATATACATACACTAATATAGATAAGTAGATTAGTATATTATCAGTTGAAAAAATGAGTTTTTTGAGATTTTGTTTAAAAGAATCAAAATTACATTCTTGAGAAAAATCTTTAGAAGTATTTAGAACTATACTATTCCATAAAAATGGTCCGCGAAATGAAATAAAAAATTATCCAAAATTAGTTTGAGAAAATGGTTGTCGAATTAAATTATCGTTCCTTAAAATATATTTATTTCTATCTCTTTGTAAATACAAGGTACGAAAAGAAACGGGGGATATGTGGGTCATGCATTTATACATAAAACAAAGAATATTAAAAACATCTAACTCATATATATTGAGTGCTTTCATATCATATAAAAGAGGCTTGTCGTGAGCAAAAAAGTCCTTGAAATTTATAAGGCGTGCTACATGTTTCTGTTGCCGATAGAAAGGTTTAAGTTTACTTTTATAAGTGCTACCCCAAGCAATGTTTACATAGTTAATATGGCAATGAATTAGCGAATAATATAACTGAATTAAGGTATGTTTATCTAGAAAGTTTCTTATTTTGCATAAAATGCCTATACTCTTTAAAGTTTTATTGCACAAGTTAGGAATGTGGCTTTTCCAATTAAGATTTTCATCGATATATACACCTAAAAATCTTGTCACTAGAACTCTTTTAATAATTATGTTATCGATAAAAAGAAAGGGTAAGTTGCTAGGCAGCTGGTGCTTTTTACCATTAGGATGAAAAAGAATCCATTTCGTTTTATCAATATTTAATGATAGTTTGTTTAATCTAAACCATTCGGAAATTTTGGCTAGTTCAATGTTCATCTTGCTAAAAAATGTAAAAATGTTTTCATGAAAAAGAAATAAGTTAGAATCATCAACAAACATAATTTTCATTAGGTTAGAAGCTTTTGGTAGATCATTAATATATATTAGAAAGAGGAGAGGGTCCTAATATGGATCCTTGAGGAACTCCACATGAAATATTTAACAAATTAGATGATACGTTATCATCTGCAAAAACAAATTGTTTCCGATTATTTAGGTAACTTTTAAGCCAAATTAATATATTTTCAGTAATTCCGTACCACTCCAACTTTTTAAAAAGAATTTTGTGCTCAATAGTATCAAAAGCTTTTGCCAAGTCAATGAAAACACCTAAAGTAAATTGAGAATTTTCAAATGAGTCAAATGTAAAATGGCATGTTAAGTGGAATTTGGTTTTTTGGAATCCATATTGATTGCTGTATAATAAATTGTTTATAGTAAGATGATTATAAATTAAATTGCACAAAATTCTTTCTAAAACTTTACAGAATAAAGAAAGTAGTGAAATTGGACGATAGTTACTTATATTCTCAACGTCACCATCTTTTAATATTGGTATGACTTTTGCTAATTTTAGAGCTTGTGGAAAAATTCCCTGTTTAATTGATATTGAAAAATCTTAAAGAGTATATCTTTTAAAACATCAAATGAACTTATAATAAGGTTGTCGTTAATACCATCAGGGCCTACTTAGACTTCAACATTTTAAATGCTATTTCAAACTCTTCAAAAGATAATTCAAAAGAGTTCAAGTAAAAGTTTTGAGGGAAGCATAGATCATTCATTAAACTTTTTGCTATAGGAATGTTTTTTGCAAGATTTGGTCCTACAGACTCAAAATATTTATTAAACTCTTCCGTAATTTGTCTTTTATCATATAAAAATTCATTATTAAATTTAACCATGTTTGGCAAAGAGTGAGATGTACTTTTTTCGCTGCCAGTAATTTCTCTTATTATAAACCAAGTGCGTTTAAAATTTAATTTATATTTATCCAGTAAATTTAAATAATTTTTTTTTTGTTTTTTTTTGAGGCTTTCAAAAAGTTTAGCGTAATTTTTATATATAATTTTATTTTCATTTGTTTTACATTTTAAGTAATTAATGTATAATTTTTGTTTAATTTTTGAAGACTTACGCAAACCCTTTGTAATCCAAGGCGATTCAATACTTTTAGCTTTGAGATTTAAATTAACTTCAGAAAATTAGTGTCGTAAATATCATAGAAAGTTTTAAAAAAGGAGTTATAAACTAAGTTTGTATTATCAGAGGCGTTTATAAAGTTCCAATCAATTAAAAATAATTGTTCTTTAACAGATTCAAGGTTTTTATTTGTAAAAATTCACTTTTTGAAAACTCGTTTTTCATTAGGAAGTAATTTATTATCTATATTTATAGAAAAGAAAACGGGAAAATGATCAGATATATTATTTTTAATTATGCCTTTTTTTAAGGATACGTTAAAAACATCAGTGGTTAAAATATTATCAATTAAAGAAACACTTGATTGAGTAATTCTTGTCGGTTTGCTAATCAAAGGAATCGCACCATTTTCGAGAATGCCATTATAAAACTTTTTAATGTTACTATTGACGTGGTATTGAAAACAATCTTAATTCAGATCGCCCAATAAGTAGATAAATTTATTTTCGCGGTTACTTTTTTTAATAACGTCATTACATAAAAACGAATTAAAATTTTTAATTTCACCTGAAAGTGGGCGATAACAGCAACTTAGAATTTTATTTTTTAATTTATTGGTTAAAATTTCAATCGTTAAAACCTCTTTATCAGCATCAGTGATGCTCATGTCATGCCGGGTAAAATATTGTAAGTTATTTTAAACATAATTAAGAACACCTCCGCCACGCTTATTTGTTTTTCGTGCCAATGAAATTACATTAAAACCCGGCAAATATATAAATATATATATATATATATATATATATATATATATATATATATATATATATATATATATATATATATATATATATATATATATATATATATATATATATATATATATATATATATTTATACATACACACTGTACACAAAAAAAAAAAAAAAAATTATTTACAAAATATAAATATAAACATATATACACACAAAATCTTTCATGCCTACAAATAGCATTTTTTTAAATTCTAGATATGAAAATTTTTAATTATCCCGCCGGACCTTCGACCCCTGTATGAGGGGTATTGGCCACCCCATCTAAATGATGGGTGGTCAGACCTTCCATACTGTATCCACCTCTGAAATGACCGATGGGTCAAAGGTCCGGGCTTCTTTTGCCAAAAGACTTTATAATCTTCATACGAAAGTTCTAAAAATAAAAATAAAAATTGATACATTTTTTCAACTGAATTTTAAAATTTTAATTTTAACTGACGGAGCAAAATTTTAATTAAAAAAATTTACTACTTATAATCAAGCATATATTATTGCAATTGAGAACTTATAAGTACCGTTTGGTGTTTTATCTAATAAAAAAAACAAAACATAGACTTAAATATTCTTCTTGCTTGCTAAAAGATAAATAAAAACACCTTCAAAAGACATTTTAAATAAAATTATACCTTTAAGATTTGACAACTCATCTAGATGGAAAAAATTTGCAAATATATGAACATTTGAATTTTTTTACATAAGTGCATGTATATAAGTACATAACATAAGAACATTTACAGAAGAAAAATTAAAAAAAATAATAAAAAAAAGTTGTAAAGACTTTATCAAAATATTAATAGTTTAAACTAAATTACAAACTAAATTAAGAACAGTATGCCTAACTTACCAACTCGCCTTTGAAGGAGAATTAAAAAAAAAAGAAAATGAAAGATTAAAAATATTAATAGGCTAATTTTCAATAACAGTCTAGCCTAATCTTTAATACATACATACATACATACATACATACATATATATATATATATATATATATATATATATATATATATATATATATATATATATATATATATATAGATATATATATATATATATATATATATATATATATATATAGTATATATATATATATATATATATATATATATATATATATATATATATATATATATATATATCTTCTATATATATAAAGGGCAATGTGTGTGTGTGTGTTTGTTTGTTTGTTCTCTATAGAAATACAAACCGCCGGACCGATCTCGATGAAATTTGGCATGGGGGTATCCTCGAGGGGGAGAAGGTTCTTAGCTGGGTTTTGACCCCGTACCCCGACCCCTGGGGTCAAGGGGGCCAAAAAATGGGTCCCCCTGACCCCGGGGTCAGGGAGGCCGATTTTATTGGCCCATATTTGGGCCCAATATTGTGTACAGATATCAGGTAAGCCAGTTTAAATATTGGCCCGGGCAACGCCGGGTAACTCATGCTAGTATATATATATATATATATATATATATATATATATATATATATATATATATATATATATATATATATATTAAATATGTTAACAATTAAATATATTCATATATAACCAACAAATAATGATATATATCATTAGTTATATATACAATATATTCTTGCTTACCGAGCTGTTGCTTCAAATCTAAAATAGAAAAAATGTCTTTAATTTAATTTATTTTTAAAAAAAAAGTGAAAAAGAAAATCAAGATAATAAAACCAAACTTACTTATTACTTCATAGCTATTTACAAAAATTAAGACGCTTTAATAATGTTTTGAAAGTCTTTTACCCAAGTGAAAAACTACCAATAGAAAATAATTCAATCGACAAAGCTAAGTGAAAAGATATTCATTGCTTGTTTTTTTATTAAATAAAAAACAGAAAAGTAACAAACTTTTTAAATCTACAAAAATTTCCAACTTACATTTTTATATCAACATTTATCTATAATAAAATATGAATTAATGAGTTACCATTACTTAAAGTTGATCCGGAAGTAACTAAAATAAATTATCGAATAAAAAGCTTATTTATATAATCCCGACGATAATGTTGAAATTGACAATATTTATTGCTTGAAAATTTAAGTAACAAATGTAATTCAAGTATCAAAATAAATGTACTAAGTTACCTGTTGTAACTGAAGTTATGACTTAATAAAAAAATATTAAATAAAAAAGCTATCTTATCTATTTTATCTTGATGATTATGTTTAAATAAACAATATTTATTGATTCTTTTTAAAATAAAATAAAATAAAAAACATTACTACTTGCTGATACACCAGCTGATGATACCACACCTAAATGAGAAAATTTATTAAAATATATTAAACATATTCAATGATATCAAAGAATATTCAAAAGAAACTCTTAAATCTACAAAATCTAAGTCCTTACTGAGTTCTGTCTGTCTGTCTAAAAAAAAAAATTGAGATAAAATTACATTCAATAAAATTGCTAAAGCTACATTCGTACTCAAATAAAATCTAAATGATAAAACTTACTTCAGTCGCTGTCAGCTTGCCTGTCTAAAAAAATTTTTTATTCTCATTAATCCTAATCTATAATCTATAAATAAATTTACTAATATAAGCTATAAATAGACTTGAACTAATATAAACTCTAAATTAACTTAATAATATAAACTATAAACAAACTACTATATACTTTAAAAACTAATATAAACTATAAATAAACTACTATATAAACTAATATATAAACTATAATTAAACTAATACAACTATGTTACTAATATAAACTATAAATAAAGTACTATATACTTACTAAAAAGGCCTTCAGCTCCTTCTAACTGCTCTAAAAAATGAAACAATACTTGCTTAAAATGTTCTAAAAAGACTGAAGATAAAACTGAAACGCTTTACTAAAAAAGAAACATTGTACTAAAAAAAAACTATTTACCAGTCATTTTAGTTCTAACTTCTTCTAAAAAAAAAACAGGCTAGAAAAAACAAAACAACGAACAACAAACAAAATTTAGTATTTTAACTATAAACAACATCAATTCCACTTAAAACTAAAATTAATCAGCTCTAATCGGCTTGTAGACCTTGCCTGAAAGACTGCACGGAGTAAAGAAATGCTTTAAGAAAAGCCTTTTTCATTAAAAACGAAAGTGAAACGACACTAACACTACTAAATTTCAGTATTCATATTAAGATGTAAAATAATTAATGCAGTAAAACAACTTTCCTTTGGAAGAAATATTGGAAATTTAATATGGTAACTAATTGGAGCATTCCCAATTGCCCAATTGGAGAAAGTAAAAGATTGTCTTTTCGTACTTGCTTATTTTTCAAGCAAGATACGAATTTTAGAATACATCTTATTATTCCTTCGCTATCAAAGAAAAATCTTAAATCATTTTTTAGTTGTTTATAGTTCTTAGAACTATATATATTTTGTTGGATAAATTTAATCCAAATTATTTTGGCGTATTTTAATTCAAAAGGAGAAAGTAAAAGATTGTCTTTTCGTACTTGCTTATTTTTCAAGCAAGATACGAATTTTAGAATATAAGCTGTTACCCGTATTAAACGGGAATATGAATCAAAATAAGTTATATCAATAAATTTTAAATCTATGAACAATTCATTAGTTATTAGTAATATTTTTGTTTCGTCTGGAGGGTTTATTAACTTATTTTGATCAAAGGAAGGCCAAATCTCTGGAGTATAAAGAAATGTGGGTCCATTAAACCATAACTGATTATTAGTTAAATTTTCAATACTAGTACCTCGTGGTATTATATCCGCAGGATTACGATCTGTTTCGACATAATCCCAAAAAAAAAATTCAAATAAATCTCTAATTTTTTTCAAGACGGTTTTGAATTAATGTTTTATAAATTTTATAAGAATTTATTTCCAATGTAAGCAAATATAAGAATCTGAAAATAATTTAATCTTAGAAATATGAATAATTGATGAAAGTTCCTCAACTTCTTTTGAAATAAGTGTTGCAAGCAGTAAGCAGCCTTTTAATTCTAATCGAGGTATTGTACATTTACTTAGCGAGGCTATTCTAGATTTTAAAGTAACAAGAGAGGAACACTGTTTGTTCTCATTAAAAATATATTTTAAATATATACAACTCCCAAAGGCTTTAAACTAGCATCACTAAAACCATAAAGTTTATATCGCGTGCAACTTGCACTCAATTTCGAAAAAAAATAACATTTAGGTACACAAATCGACTGTACAGAACCTAAATCCTTATAAATATCTTGCCATACTTTTATTAAATCTTTATTAATTTTACAATCCCATCCTATTTTAGATATACAAATTTGTTGAAATAAAATTTTTAAACGCACAATTACTGGGTTTATTGGTCCCAAGGGATCGAAAAAACTTGCTGTAAAACTAAGGGACGGCATTCTCAAAAAACGAAAAAAAAAAAAAACTTATTTCTTGTTCCATGTTAAACCTAATACTTTAGTAATATTTTGACTCAGAAAATTCGTTTCATTTATTAACTTATCTAACTCGACCGAATTAGATTCAAATTTTCTTAAATTAAAACCAGCTTCACCTAGCCGGGAACGACATTTTTCATAAAACTTAAAATATTCAATTAGAGTATCAGAGCAAAAACTCAAATCGTCAACGTGAATAGAATTTAGTCGACATAGAAATATTGGATCAGAACTTAAATAACGCTCCGCATGGCTAATTAAAGTTGCTGAAAGAAGAAAAGGAGAAAAAGTGACTCCAAATAAGACACGACATAATCTATATGATACTATTTTATGATTTTTTAAATTTTTTATATCTAAATTATTAACATTTTCATACCACAAAAATTGTATGAAACCGCGATGTTTCTCAGATATTGAAATGTTCAAAAAGGCCTTTTCAATATCTGCAATAAATGCTATCTTATTTACACAAAAACGTATCAAAACTTCATATAGTAGAGTTGTTAAAGAAGGACCTGAATATAAACAGTCATTTAGCGAGGGACCTGAGTTTGTCGCACTCGCATCAAATACCATGCGCATCTTAGTTGTAACTTTATCTTCTCTTATAACTGGCCTATGAGGTAAGTAATGAACAAGTCCGACTTTAGAATTATTACTTAAAACTTGCTCTACCGTTCCTATTAATAATTGTACTTTTATAATATTACTATATGAATCAAATAATTATGCATCATTTAAACACTTGTTCTCTAATAATCTGAATCTCTTTAAACATAAACTATAATTATCGCATAACAAAGGATGATTCTCCTTAAAGGGTTATTCTACAGTATACTTATTATTTTAAAATTTAATGCTTTTGCGAAAATGTTCGGCAACTAGACTGTCACTAATATTATCTTCGCTTTTATTCCAAATAGTTGAAAGCTTTTCTTTCAAAAACATTTTATCATTATATAATTGTGCTTCGACTTTTAAAACATGCGAAGACAGAACAGATCAATCTACTTTATTATGATTCTTAACCGTGATAGGACCACTGACTAAGTATCCTTAGATTTTATTGCAATTGGGCCTTTAAACCCTCTTATTTATCATATTTTCAATTATTGACCAATAGTAATCGGCACCAATTAAAATATCAACTTCTAAATATTCATTATCTCCTTGATAATCTGCTAACTTTAAGTACTTTAAATGATTATAATTTTTACACGCAGTTTCTATATACTGGCCATTTAACAGAGAACAAATTTCTTCTACAAAACTTATAATTTCAATATCAACTCCGTCAGTACCTTGATCATAAACTTTAACTCCATCTAAAATTTCATTTGAATTATTATTATTTCCGAAAGCTTTGATATTAATTTCTTTAGAATCTATTGCTCTTAAATTTTATTTTTTACATAATGAAGGCGTAGTGTAACTTCATTGGGAACAGTTATCAAAGAGACGACGATAATATTTAAATCGGGACTTATTATTTTTGACTTTTAACCAGGCTGTCTGGAGTAAAACACGTTAATTAATTTCAGAAGAAACATCAGCAATAGCTGTTAACTGTCCTGTTATAGAGTTATTATCAAATTTATTATTCTCTTTAAAATTATCACAAATAGATATATGGTGAGGCTTGTCACACTTAAAACATCGAAAATTTGATCTATAATTTTTACTCGAGTGACTTTCGCGTAGGCAACGAAAGCAACATCTTTTTTCAATTAATATAGTTTTCCTAGCTAAAACATCAGTCACTAAGTTACAGTAATGAGATTTATAATTTTCTAAACAATAAACACATGTAATTAAATTTGTAGAAAAATTTTGATTACGGAATTATTTTACCTTAAATACTGGTTATACTTGTTACTAAACAGATTATCTGCCCCGTTAGCGTTTAAAGTATTCGCAGTTATGGGATTTTCATAATTCAAAATTTTTATAAATACTACGTGTAATTTCTCTGGCACTTATTTCATTTTTTAATATTTCTAAAACGTTAATTATATTCCATGCTTGATTTAATTCTCTATTTATAATTAAATTTAACTCCTCTGGGAATTTTTCTAATAAGATCATAATTGATCATAATAAGATCATAATAATAATTGATCCATACATATTTTCATCTATTGATAAATTTTCCAAACTCCGAATTTGTATTTCTTTTGTATCAAACATTTTCCTTAATTCGCTTATATTTCTAACATCCCTAATTTTTTCTAGTGATAACAATTCTTTTACGCAACGCAATTCCAAATTGCGTTGCGTATTAGAATTGTTATCACTATTACGCAACGCAATTTGGAATTGCGTTGCGTATAAATTGATCGTACCCAGTGGGCACGGTACGTTTTTAAAACGTTTTTTAGACGTTCTTATAAGGTTGAAACCTAATAAAAACGTCCAAAGAACGTTTTAAAAACGTACTGTGCCCACTGGGTAACAATCACACGTAACTTTCAGATCAGGATTTAATATAATTTGACATGGACCGTATTGTTTAGCGGTTTTATGTTTCCTCACTAAAACAATAAATTCTTTCATATGAATTGAAATTAATAATTACTTATTGGAAAATCTATTTTTTTAAATATTTAAAGCTACTGAATAGTTTTCATTAGATAAGGTTAATCCTGTAATTGCAGATAAAGCCTGACCTTCAACTAAATTTCTAAGATAAGTCATTTTTTGTATATCAGACCATTCCATATTCTTATTTAGAGCGCAATCAAAAATTTTATAAAAAGCTCGAAACTATATCATCTACATTATTTTTATTAATAAAATCTTCTATACTTAAAATAGATCGCTTATCAAAAATGGTAAACTCTGTACTCGTAATTTCTTCTTGTTCTAACTCCTCATCCACGTCAGTCAAAGATGATATATCACAATAAAACTGTGTAATTTTCAAATACTTATCGATGGCTGTATTTTTCAGAGTCGTCAACTCATTCAACCAATCTCCGTGCAAACCACCAACCATAAGATTGTTAGCTTGCTCGAAAACTGGCCTCACTGAATTGACGGCCACCGTTCGTCCTCTGCGTTTATAAGCAAGATTAGACATAATAAGATTAGGAAAATAAATAAAGAACTATATTATATATATAAATAGTATATGGCTTTAAATACAACTGTATGGCCTTTTCAAATTGAGACCTCAATGAATAAATCAATAAAACTCGTATGAACAATATGTCTAGTCAATTTGAATCCTCGTAGCAAAAATAACAATAAATAATAATACTACCTTTGACCTCGACTTATTATATTGACTTAAATAACTTTGTGTACAATTATACTTAATAAATGAATCTTATGAACCTCAATTCTTAATAATAATATCTTAAATAATTTTTTAAATAATATCTTAAATAATTTTCTTAATAACATCTTAAATAATTTTCTTAATAACATCTTAAATAATTTTCTTAATAACATCTTAAATAATTTTCTTAATATATTCTTCACTAAGTTCCTTCAGTATCTTGAATAAATTTCTTAATTAATAATTATGAAATAAATATTTCAAAACAACAATAAAATGCAATTATCACATAAACAACAATAATGAATATTAATATGTAGTTAACGATCGACAAACGATCCAAAAGTTACAACTTAGTTTTAAATAAATCCTAACGTATATCTTTAAAAGAAATTCTCATAAACAAGTATTAAATTCACTTAGCTGATTGACCACAACTCTTTCTTTATATTTCGCTCCTTTAATTTTGTCTTTTAGTCTCAATTGTGGACTTCAGGACTTTATATTCTTTTCGTATTTTCCGTGGGCTCCATGTTGTTATCCCAGCGAACATTGACTGGCGGGTACCATATAGTTTTTAACTGGGCTTACTTACTATCTGGTTATAAGGGCTAAAAAAACTGGAGTTTTTACGGGTTTCCCATTTGGGACCCATCTTGTGAAAATAATTTGCGGAAAAATCTATGTAATCAGACTTTTATCGCCATTTGCAACTTACCTTGTGCAAAAAAAAAGTTCTTGCAATATAACGTATAAATTATAGTTATAATCGTTTTCTCGTTTTATATTTTTTCTCAAACTCTATATAAAAAGTTATAACTACTTTTATTTTTTACATAAAAATTTTTCTTTTTTTCTTTCTTTAGTAAAAAGTTAAAAAAATTTACAAAGTTTTACATGCAACTACAACAATAATTACTTTAAAGAATTCATTAACATTTACGTTTATGAAAAGTAACGCCACAAGAAAATGCATATAATATTATAAAGTTGACGTGTGGGTTTTCATTATTGTCTTACTTCATTGTGGCATAAACTCTTAGAATCATGAATGGTTTTTGAAGACCATTGAACGTTTTTCTTTAAAACTAAAAGTGAAATTTAGTAGTAGTTTATTCCTATATAAAGGAGATTACGGAGTATGGATATTTTCTATTTTCTTTTACATTTTATAGCAGGGTAATTTTCTGTGTAAATACAGTACTGTACTTTATTACTGAATAAGATGTTGTATGCAATTGTTGCATTCGATGAGGAAAACAATACAGATTACCTACCACTAATTTGGTTGGTAAATGCTATGAGTGAAAATGTGTTATCAATAATTTCCTCTAAAAACACAACAGATTTTTATTGGTCTCACTGGACAAATATGAAAAAAATAGTCTTAGCTAAATCAATATGTCAAGAACTTAATGTTGGATGGCTTAGGTTTTCAGGAAGAATTTTGTCAACTGCAGTTAGTTTATATAATATTCTCAAAGATAGTGAAGTTATAATTTTGATAATTTTTTGTAAATTTATTTAAGCATTTAATCATAATTATTGAAATTTGAAAATGAAGTTTTGATACAATAATAACTATCATAAGTTCTTTTTAAAATTTAGAAACAGAATCTGAAGCAAAAGAAAAATACAGATGTGCAGAAGGTACCTCAAATGTTAATGAAGTATATCAAAACAAGAAAAATAGGTATATAAAGATAAATAATTTTATTTTAACATACAAAATATGTTTATATTAGTATTACTCCGCTTATGTTTGTGTTACTGGCTTAAAACTTGTACATTTATGAATTATTAAAATTTCAAAAAAAAAAAAATAATACTGTTGATAATTAGCCAGTCCTTTAGAGATATTCAAGAAAAGCCTTTTGAGAAAAGTTAGCAACATTTTGTTTTAATACTAAAACTTAAATAATTGTTAACTATTATGATGTTAGGTTCAAATTAAATACTTGTCATTTATACATTGCATAAAAATTTATATGTATATTATGGCTTCCATTGTCAAGACTTTTCTGTTGGAGAAAATTTTTTATAATATTTTATAATATATATATATATATATATATATATATAAATATATATATATAAATATATATATATATATATATATATATATACATATATATATATATATATGTCATAGCATGCCATGACATGAGCAATCAGCTGACAGGTGATAGCACACTGGCAGAATTTTGCAGACAGCGCACAGTGCCATTTTGCAGCGGACAAAACAAGTGCAACTTTCTTGGTTTGTTTCATTTTATTAAGTCTGGTCCGTGTCAACGTCACGGAAGTTTTTTAATAATTAAAGGAAGTATCCAGAAGTTTCCAGAAGTTTCCAGAAGCATGCAAAAGCTTCCAGAAGTTTCCAGAAGAAGCATCTGGAAGCATCCAGTAGCATCTAGAAATATCCAGAAACATTCAGAAGCATCCAGACGCATCTAGAAGCTTCCAGAAGCATCGAAAAGAAGCATCTAGAATCTTCCAGAACAGGTTTACACAGGTTCATTTTACTATATAAGAGACATGTAAATCGACATGTAATTCAGTCAGTATATGGAAGTCAATCAGTCAGTATTATCAAGACAGTTTATCGAAGTGAGTTTTATTAAAGTGTTTTATCGAAGAACATCAATACAAGAAGTGAAATACAACAAATGTTTCATTACATCAATACAGTCCACATCCAACCAAGACGTTGTGTTCCACAGAGCATTATTGTATCATCACAAGGTAAATGTAACACGGTAAGCCTTGAGAAGCGTGATTATTTATTTTTATTATTTTTATGACTTCAAGTGCAAAAATGGCTCCCGACAGTCTTGGGTTGGAACTAAGAAAGAAAATTATTGGCGATTACGTAAGTGGAATGTCACAAAAAAGTATTTGTGATAAATATCGCGTGAAAAAATGGACTGTATCAAGACTATGTTCCAAATATTGTTCTACGGGGAAGTTGGCAGCAGATGACAAAGGTGGAAGACCGCGTTTCACCACTTCTAGAGAGGATTCTATGATCGTCAGATCCGTCAAGAAGGATCCCTGGATATCATCAGTCGAGATACAAAAGCAATTAGAGCTGCCTGTATCGGACCGAACAATCAGACGACGTGCTGTTGAAGCCGGATTGTTTTCTCGACGCCCTGCAAAGAAACCGCTGATTTCACTAAAAAACCAAAAGAAAAGACTCCTGTTTGCTACATCTCATATTGACTGGAATTTGCAGAAATGGCAAACTGTCTTGTTCAGTGATGAGTCGAAGTTCAACATCATTGGAAGCGATAGCATTTGCCGTGTACGTCGACGGGCCGGAAAACGCCTCGATTTACGTTACTGCCAATAGACCATGAAGCATGGTGGAGGCAATGTAATGGTATGGGGGTGTTTTTCTGCTAACGGTCTAGGTCCAATACATCGAAAAGATGGAATAATGGACCGTTTCATGTATAAAAATATCCTGAAAGATGTTATGTTACCTCATGCTGAATGGAATATGCCAATAAAATGGGTTTTTCAGCAAGGCAACGATCCGAAACACACTGCAAAAGTATTCAAGCAGTGGTTTCAAGACAACCACCTATCAGTGATGAATTGGCCGCCTTAATCTCCGGATCTCAACCCTATCGAGAACCTGTGGGAGATCGTCAACCGCAGAATTAATCGTGAAGGTGTTCGTAATAATGATCAACTGTTTAAACAAATCCAAAAGGCCTGGGCAGCAATTCCACAAAGTTTCATTGATCACATGATCGAATCTATGCCTCGAAGATGCAAGGCTGTGATCGACAAAAAAGGATTCGAAATATTGATAGCGAAATACAGCTTGGTCAACATTTTGTCGGGTTGCACTTGATTTGTTCAGAAGGAAATCAACTTTTTTTAATACTTTTGATTAATTTATTAATTTTCGTGTACAAATAATGAACTTTGTGATGAATAAAACTTGAAGAACTTTGTCTCTAAACAGTTACATAGTTATTTCTCTAAATTGAAAAAATGCAGCACTTTTATATAAAGACACTAAATTAGTATTATTTGCTTGCACTCGTTTTGTCCGATACTGTATGTTAAATCATCGTCCCTATCGGTAATAATTATTCTTAATAATTTTAATATAGTTTTCATTACAATAGGCTATGCTTGGCCCCTCGGTCCTGTAGATGGCGGCTTATATAACTGATTTTGAAGAGTGCCTTTAATGTTAATTTTTTTTTAAGAAAAATTTGTTTTATGAAGGTTTTTTTTTATATATGTATATATTTTTGTTACGCATTTAATTACATATCATGTAAATAAATTTGTTTAAAAAAAAAAAATAAACACAAGTTTAAATATACTTTTTACTACTGTTTTATATGGTTTTAACATCTGTTTTATATTCTTTTCAGCTCATTATGCTGGGTGAATAAAAATTAAACACTTTTTACTCAACGCTTTTAGACTAATTGCTATTCTTTATGTGAATACATTTATCGATTTTGCTCAAATTAGTATTCACGTAAAGAATAACAATTACTTCAAAAATGTCGAGTAAAAGCAATTGCGATCTTTATTAAAAGAATATCTTTTTATACAAGTTGACAAGTTATATTTTAATTAGTTATATTAACATACAAGTTAAGGAATAATTTTTGTGAATATTTATTTTTTTAAGCTTCACTCATCACTCTTAGAAAAATAAAGAACAATTTAAAAAAAATTAGAATCTACTCAGTTAAAAGTAAAGTTAAGAGAAAGGAAAGGGAAAATATATTCCGGATATTTTACCTAAACAATTTTCCGCAACTTTAAAATAAGACTTGGATGATCTATGCACATAATTCAAGTCACATTTTAACATAACGATTTTGTTTGGATTTGCGCATATAATGTTCGAAGTTTGCGAATTAAACTTAACTGTAATCTGTATCTTTAATGAAGCTTACAATTTAGTTGAACTAGGAAGCCAAGAAAAATAAAAGTAAGCAGAACTTGAAAAACATTAATAAATTTATAATTCGTTAGAGAAAACAAATGAAAATTAAATTGTTATTAATAATTCATTTACTAATACTTCTTTTTACTTTTTTAATTACTAAATAAGACTTGGATGATCTATGTAATTCAAGTAATATTTTAACAAAACGATTTTGTTGTGATTTGCGCATTTAATGTTCAAACGTTGCGGAATAAATCAATAACTGTATATTTAATAAACCTTACAGTTTTGTTAAATATACAGTTTTGTCGAACGTTGCGAATTAAACTTAACTGTAATCTGTATCTTTAATGAAGCTTACAATATAGTTGGACTATGAAGACAAAAAAAATAAAAGTAAGCACAACTAAAAAAGTATTATTAAATTTATATTTCATTAGAGAAAACAAATAAAAATTAAATTTTTGTTAATAATTTATTTACTTACCAGTATTACGGGTTGCCTACTGCTAGTCTTAATATGAATACTGTAATTTAATAGCGTTAGTGTCGTTTCACTTTCGTTTTAAAAGTTGTTTCTAGGCTTTTCTGTACGCGGTTCATTATTCTACCCGGTTTTTCTTTAGAGCAATAAAAAATAAAAGTTTCGTGGATATTATTTTTATGAAGTATTACTTATCTAATGGCTAAATCGGACGAATTTGTTTGCATTGTTAGGATGAGGGAAACGCTAAATCTACTATAAGAAACAATTTTATCTTTTTTTCGTGAAGCTTTTTCAAGCATGAATCAAAAGTTTGATAATTTTCAAACAAGTTTTTAAGATGTTCGACGCGATCTAGACGATATAAAATCAGGATTGAATTTTGTT
Organism: Hydra vulgaris; assembly: GCF_038396675.1. Classification (NCBI taxonomy): domain Eukaryota; kingdom Metazoa; phylum Cnidaria; class Hydrozoa; order Anthoathecata; family Hydridae; genus Hydra; species Hydra vulgaris. Next base: position 27,447,350 of record NC_088934.1, on the reverse strand, counting down.
GGTGGCGTATGCGAAGACAAAGTTAAAGCAGTAGGAGAAAAAATAAATAAGATTTGTGAAGATTTAACAAATGTCAGAAAAATGCGGAGAAAAATATCTTCGGACAATACCAAACTAAAACTAAAGAGCGTAGATAACAAAGGTAGAAACAGGCGAAATAACTTACGAAATGATGGGGGAGTTGAAACAAACGAAGAAAAAGGGGATACGACAAAAGAAAAAATAAAGAAACTTTTTAACGCACAACTTGGAATAGAGAAAGATATTAAGATTGAACAAGCCCATCGAGTGGGACTAGCTAAAGTAGAACGAGCTTAAACAATTTTTCTCTAGCCTCGCGATTATGAAGATGAAAAGGTAATCTTAGAAAAAGCGATGAAATTAAAAGGGAGCAATATCTTTATAAATAAAGATTATAGTTTTACGACTCGAAAAATGCGAAAAGAACTTTTTGAGCAGGCCAAGCTTCATCGACAAAATGATCATTACGCTAAAGTCGTGTACAATAAACTTATTGTTCACGAATTTAAAAAAAAAACATCCACAAAGAAATTGTTAATTCGATGCACGTAAGTGAAGATATTAACCGCAGCGCAACTAGTTGTTTGACGCACAGAAACGAGTAAGATTTTTTTAAAGTTTTGATTTAATTTATTGTTTTTTATCTATAGATATTTTATTTGATCTTTTTAATTATTCATTAAAGTGGCTACGCATTTTGAAAATTTAAATTCTTTTGAGAGTAACTTTTTAAATAACCTGTGTGAAGAAAATATAAATATTTTTCAAGAAATCCAAATGAACTTAATTGACACACCATATATTGATCCTTTTGATTTTAAAATAATAAATGATGATTGTTCTTTTTCAGTTTTGCATATAAACATTAGAAGCATGCAGCAAAATTTTGAGAAACTAAAAGAATTTTTAAATATTATAAATTATACGTTCGACGTCATAGTTCTTTCAGAGACTTGGTATGATTTTGAAAATTCTCCTGAAATAAATTCTACTTTTAATTTGCAATCTTTTAAACTTATTAGGCAAACAAGAGGAAATGGAAAAAAAGGTAGAGGGTTCGGACTTTATGTCTCAAAAAAGCATGATTTTAAGGTAAAAAACATACTATGCTTCTCAAACGATAATAATGAAAGCCTTTTCATTAAAATTGTAAATTAAAAATTTCGAAATATTTTAATTGGATGGGTTTATTGTCCACCAAGTGGCAAAATCAACTCATTTCAAACTTTTATCAAAAATACGATTGAAAAAATAAAGAAAGAAATTAAAACTTTATACGATATTGGGGACATAAACCTTAATGCTCTAACTTATTCAAAGTCTCCGAAAACAAAATCCTTTTTTGACATGCTTCTTAAATTTAATGTCTTGTCAGCAATTAATAAACCAACACGAGTGTCAAAACGCTCGGCAACGGCAATAGACAATATTTTATTTAATAATTACCTGGAAATAAAATTTGAAACCGGGATATTTATGACTGACATTAGCGATCACTTTCCGATATTCATAAAAGTAAGAAATTTAAAAGCCATATCTAATTGTGAACTTAAAGTTATAAATTTGAAAAAACGCAATCTTAAAACAAGTAATACTAATAAATTATCAATTAGACTAAAACAAGAAACGTGGTCCGACGTGTATAGATGTCATGACACTAACGAAGCTTTTAATAATTTTTTAGATATATTCCTAGATTGCTTTAATGAGACCTGTCTTCAAGAGAACATACAAATTAAGACAAAAGCAGTTGGCAATCCGTGGATGGATAAATCACGGATTAAATGCTCAAAAAAGAAGCAAAATCTCTATAATAAATAAAAAAAAAATAAAAACACTGAAAAGTAGATAACCTACAAAAATTATAAATATTTTTACCAAAATCTTATCAAAAAGGCTAAAAATAAATACTACAGTAATCAAATCATTAAATGCAAATCCGATAATAAGAAAATGTGGTCCATTAATAATGAGATAGTGGGAAGAAAAAAATAAATTCAACTTCTTTATCAAAAAGAATTAATATTAACAACACTGACATATTCTGTAAAAAACAAATCTCGGAAGAATTTACAAATATTTCATAAATATTGGTCCTAATCTCGCTAATAAAATAAGTCCAACATCTGATTCATTTAAAAATTACCTAAAACCCACAAATAACGCTATCGTGTATGATAATGAATTCAACTATTAAGAATTCGAATATCTTAAATGATAACTTATTTAAAAAACAAGCCAGTATTAGATTCTTAGGAATTTTTGTTGATGAGAATTTATCCAAGCTTCCTCAAATAAGATATATTCAATCTATAATCACTAATATAATTGGTATGATGCATCGAGTTCGCTCATATATCAATAAACAAAGTCTCAAAATAATATATTTTGGACTAATTCATTGCTTCATCAGCTATGCAAACATAACATGGGCGAGTACGCAACCATCAAAACTTAAAAAAATTTATAGTCTACAAAAATATGCTAGCAAAATCATTTACTCTAAAAATAAGCGTGAACACGCCAAACCTATAATGAAAGATATGAAAATGATGGATGTTTATGAAATAAATATCTATCAGCATTTAATATTTATATATCGATTCAATAACAATCTCTCTCCTGCAAACTTTAATAACAAGTTTGAAATAAACATAAATGAAAACTACTATTTAAGAGCAAATATTAGTAACTCATATAAGGACCAAATATATGGAATAGTTATCAAAAAGGATTCAAATGTATGGCAAAGTCATTAAGTTCATTTAAGTTTCTAATAAAAAAGGAAATTTTTAAAATTTGAGAATCAATTGTGCTTAAAGGGATCACCAAGTAATTTTAATTATTTTAGTGTTTATTTTATTTGATCTTTTTTTGATTTACTGATTAGCGCAGCAGTTTTATGCCCATTAGAGTTTTTAATTTAATATCTATTTTCTATTAAAAATGTATAAAAGAGCTCTATAAAAAGATTGCGATGACGTATTGTTATTTTCATCTTCTTTGAGCCCCTGTCTGTTTAACTCTTTATTTTATAAAGATCATTGTAAAAAAGAACAGTTTTTATTTTTTATTGTATATACAAAAACGGTGCTAGTTGACAAGATTTTACTGTCTTCTTTATTTCTACGGACATACTTTTATTTTTTTCTTGTATATATATGTCGATTATTTTGTTAAACAGCAAAATAAAAAAATAAAAAACATGGGGGATGAGATATTTTAAATACCAAATACTAGTGCTTTGCAATATTTTAAATATTACATTGGGGATGTAATATTCGAGAAGCCTGGATATGGGGGATGTAATACTTTACGTAGGAACTTCAGCTTCTTATTGTGATATATAGAGAACTCTTATACTGAAATAGTAGTAGCTATTCTTGTTTCTTTCAGCTTTGTTGGAAGATGTTTAAAAGTATATGATAAATGTATGTATACAATATATGTTTATTTCGAAACCTTATAATAAGTTTACAATTTATTTTTATTCTTTATTTTCTTTTATTAGCTTTTTAATGTTTAATTTAATCTTCTTTTTTATTTAGATGTGATTGAGCTAACAATTAAAAAATGTAAAATTGTTGAACCAAGACTTTGAAAAAGCTTATTAAAAGGCATAAGGCTTTGAACGAGTTAATGAATTCTAAAGATTCAAAAAGAACAAAACGAACACATTCTTATGCTTGTATTTTTATGTCTTAGTGCATAAACATTGAAAGAAAAGAAATAATTACAGTTTGTCATTGTTGTTTCTTTCTTGTATATTTTTAAATTAAAGAAGAGAGGGCTGAAAAATATTTGGAATCTTTTATTAAATAAAAGAAGCTTCTTTATTATCCCAATAAAGTGACAATTTTAAAGTATGATTATATTAACGTTTTTTTGTGGGTTATATGAGAGAAGGTGCCTCTGATTCTTGAGTCAATTTTGAGTCTTCGCAAGTCCAGTTCAAAAATTGATTTATACATATTTATAATGATAAGTGTAAAATCATTGTAAACTTTTCTATTAAGAAACATCAATTATCAATGTGTAATGATAAAGAATGCTGTACCAATACTGTATGTATATTTATAGTACTGTATAGTATTATGGAAAAGACGAACATAAAAAATTTGGGGATCGCGATTATTTACTAATTTGACTAATTTGAAATAACTAATTTGAAATGAAAACAACATGTTGTTTTAAGCCCACTGCGACATCAAAATGCTTTTGCGAATATTTTAACCATTTTGGCAACAAAACAATGGAGCAATTATAAAAAAATTATATTCGTACACACTTAGAATATTTGATTTCTTTTATTTAATTAATGATACAAATGCTTTAAACCGTGTCCCACATTGTATGACGAGGATTTCAAAATTAAAAATCGTGCTTATAATGACAGCTCGATAGCTAGGAATTTGACAAGTTTAAAATAAGGACGAAAGCGTGCTGGTTTAATTAAAATGGTTGAGTTAGATTATAAAATTGACTATATCGATTGGCATAAAAAAGACTTTTTTAATTTCAATTCAACGAGTCGAGTACAAACGCGTAGCCGTGGTAACAAAATTCCGAACATAAATTCCCGGTAATTATAATATTTGTCAAACAGTTCGACTTGAGCAATTCAGGAAAGAAATGAGTTTAAACAAAGTGAAGTGAAATTGTATTAGTAAATATTTATTATTTGGGGCTGAAAGTTGGGCCCAAAAATTTTTCTTTTGAATACACCATCGTCTGACGTGTCAGAAACCCAGAGCTATTCAATTTTTATTACGCATAATACTGGTCTCAAAACATGTTTAAAAAACATTGAAAATATTTAAATAATATTCTTGTTCCTTTTTGATTCAAAAGTTTCTATTCAATTTGTGAAATATTTATTTTTTCTTCTACTTAATTTAATTTAAGTTTAATTTTCTACGTGTAATCTTAATACTAAGTAGGTATTAAAATTTATCCCCCTTCTACTACATGCCTTACCAAGTCACGCTTTACCTACCAGGGCTAGTCCTACAGGTTAGTCAACAACAAGCCCCTCCAGAACACAACATAAGTCACGATCTTTCGGCGAAGCCGTCAGTAACCCTTGCATGTGGAAATAGACGTTTTTAGAGGAAAAAAATATAAGTATTAAAAAACAGAAAAATGAGCGTTACAAAGATAGGCATACTGAAAGGAGATACAAGAAAATCAATAAGGAGATTAAGACATACTTATTGATTTTCTTACGATTATATATGTATATAAATAGTCCCTTATTCGGAGTATGAAAACAGGTTTGATATACTCATTACAATTTTGAAAAACTTAAGAGTTAAAAATAGAAAAGGTGGAAAAAAACGAACATTACTTTAACAATATTTTAGCATATTTAACAGAAAGCACTTATGCAGCTGGTTTTCGAAAAGATGAAAAACGAAGTTCAAGAAATGTGTCAAAAAATTATTGTGTTCTAGGCACTGGTAATAAAAGACAAAACTCAAATTCAAATATTTCATTGAAATAAATGAAATTGAAAGCATGTTTGTTCAATATTTACTACTCTTAGATTACAAGTTGAAGCGTAGAAGATATGTAAAAAATTATATTATGCGGATATTGTTGTGGATAGGAAAAGTAAAAAAAAACTTTTTGCTGCGGAACATGATAGTCCTTTAGGGGGCCATCGTGGCACAAATAAAACAGTAATGAAAATAATGGAAAAACATTTTTGGCCCAATATTACCGGAGATATTAAAAAATGGGTAAAGTATTTTGCTTTTAAATTTATTTAATTGCATTGTTTTTATTTTATTATCATAGTAGAGTTGTAAAACCACTACCATCGGCCTTGGGAAGTTAAGATGAAAGATTAAAAAAGGAATAAAAAAATAAATCTTTTAACAGATAAAACAATGCATTCGATGTCAATCGAATCAACTGCTTTCCGCATTCGATCATTTACATTCTATAAAGGTAATTTAATAAAGTGTTTTTTAATATCTTTCTAGAATTTAGAATCTTTTATTTAGAATATTTTAATCTTTTATTTTAATCTTTTTATTTATGTATGATGTATTATGTTTACTTTCTTATGTTGCATTATGTTGAAATATTGTGTTTAGACCAAAAGAGTATGAGAAATTATTGCTAAACACTTCGCTGGACCTTATACTAAAACATCAATGGGTAACAGATACTTCATGAGTTGCACCGATTTATTTTCTAAATGGCCTATTGCTTACACATTACCAAATAAGGAAGCAATAACGGTAGCAAGAGCGATAACAAAATTAGTCATAACCTTTGGATTTCCATCTGTCATACTTACTGACAATGGAACTGAGTTTTGCAATAAGGTATTTTTTTATTTTTTTTATATAATGCAGACCCGTAGGAACAACATTAGGTTGAATCCTTTAAGGATGAATTAGAATAAGACCTTTTGATTTTGAATAATACAGCATTTGCAATAGCAAGTAATAAAAACAATTCATTTTTTCCGTTATTTAATTATTCAAACGATGTGGTATATAAGATCTTGGGTATCGAAAGACGAAGAACTGCTGTTTATCACCCTCAAACAAATGGACAAGATAAAAATGCAAATAAAAAATAAAAATGTGTGCATTATTTTATTATTTTTTAAGTTCACAATAAAATAATGATAATAACATCATTATTTTGAAATTACGTTTATTAGAAAAATCAGAAAGCTTGTCGACGAAAACCAGTCAAACTGGAATGAATTTCTAGATATAGTTTTATATCCATTACGTATTGAAAGACAAACGTCTACAAAAGTATCACCTTTGAGTTAATGCTTGGTGGCCGTGCACCTGTATGCAGAAGTGAGTTTAAAGTAGTAAGTATATTTGGTATAATATTTTGAGCAATTATATTTAGTTTACACTCATAGTTCAGTTTACCAATACCAGTATGCTTTGTTATTTAGGTGATCGATATTTCCCCCGCAAATGAAGATGAAGTAAAAGCTGAAGTCGAAAAAAATAAAATTCATATTGACAACTTAACCAATTTGGTCACTAAATTAATCACTTACACTATTTAACTTTGATTAAATTTTTAAGATACCTTAATCTTTTGTTTTTTTTATCTTTTAAGATTATCTTTTGTTTTTTTCTAATTACAATAGTTATAAATTTTTGAACATTACAGAAGCTCAATTGAAACAAAAAAAGTATTACGATAAAAGAGATTAGAGGGAGGAGAAGCAAGGAGGAGTTTTTAAGCCACGGTTTAAAGGACCTTAAAAAGTAAGCAATATTACAAAATGTGGAAATTACAAACTGAGTAGTAATAAAGCCATTATAAAAGGAACCCACAAAAGAGCCCATGTTAAGAAATTCCTCGAAGGCATTTGTGATAAAGGTACGCGCAAACTTATATATAAGTTTTCCGATAACTACTTTTTTTAACTTCTAAAAAGAAAGCTAAGGAGTTTCATAAATATTATTGCTAAACAACCAATAATTTATAATTTGAAAGACTTTGTACCCTCTACTTTAGAAACAATTACAACAAAAAACGAAATAGAAATTGAAAAGAAACATTCATTGGTGGAAAGCATAAAGGGTTAATTGTTAAATGCGATTTTCTTTTTATCTTTCAGTTTTTGGTCTGCTAAGGGATTTTTTTTTCCATAATTTATTTTTTGTTTAATTTTTTAGAAGCAAATAATGCAGAGCAGATAATTAAAAACCTTGTAGTTGAAGATAGTGAAGGTATGTATTAAAAAATTACCTTTGCATTTATATTTGTTACTTTTTTATTTTAATTTATATTTTAATTTTTTAGAGGCAAATAAGACACTGGAGACAATAAAAGGCTTTCTAGTTAATTTTGGTATGTAATAAGAAATTACTTTTTCATTTATAAGTGTTAACATTTTATTTAATGTATGGTTTGTTTTGTAGAGGGGGTAGATTCAATAAAAAGCTTCGTAGTTAAAGAAAATCAAGGTATTTATTAAATAATTACCGTTTCATTTGTTAGCCTATCATTTTATATTTATGTTCAATTTTCTAGACGAGACATATAAAGCAGAGTAGACAATAAAATGTTCTGTAGTTGAAGATGATGAAGGTATGTATTAAAAAATTATTTTCAATTCCTTCATGTTGGCTTTTTATTTTAAGATAGTGAAAGGTATATATTATTCAGTGGCGCGCTAGTGAACTGAAGATTTCTATGTAATCTTACTTAAATAAAATCAATTTTAAACATTATTGCCAACCGGTGAAAAAATAGAAGGTCTAAAAATTTATAACATTATGTAATCTTCTGTAAATGTAGTACCGTCGTTATTTTATTTGATGAATGCATGCTTAAATAAATAATTTTTATTACATTTCATTAATAGGTCAATAACACAATATCTCCCTATTATAAACTCTGTAAAAGCCACAATGGGTATATTATCCAGATTTAGGTGGCTGCAAAATATATAATTGTTCATTAAAAGACACTTGAAACGAATGTCTCAGTGACGAAGTTGTTTATATCTATTTAAAACTACTAGTAAACAGTAAAAAAAGGTATGATTAATGAATGTACTTCAAAATTTAATTTTTGTGCAAGACAAACAGTATTAATAACTTGTCTTCGTTTGAAAAAAATTTTTCATTTAAATGTAAAACAATAAATTGAATGTCATTCCATTCATTAATGCTGTGAAGAATCGAATCGAAGTATTGTCACCAGCTGAGCTACTCTCACTGGACGAGTTGCCAAATAAAACTGATTTAATACAAAGATGGCATGAGGTATTCGCAAACTTTTAGCTACAAAAAAAATCCAAATAATTAATGATAGTTATTATTTAAATTATATATATATATATATATATATATATATATATATATATATATATATATATATATATATGTATATATATATATATATATAAACAAATATGTATATAGTATATATATATATATATATATATATATATATATATATATATATATATATATATATATATATATATATATATATATAAACAAATATGTATATAGTATATATATATATATATATATATATATATATATATATATATATATATACATATATATATACATATATATATATATATATATATATATATATATATATATATATATATATATATATATATATATATATATATAAACAAATATGTATATAGAATATATATATATATATATATATACATATGTATATAAATATACTTATATATATATACATATATATATATATATATATATATATATATATATATATATATATATATATATATATATATATATTTTTTTTATTTTTTTATTTTTGTGTTTTATATAATCAAACCAGGTGATAAAACCATTCATTATATGAACCCTATGGGAGAGCCGATTAATTCCATAAAAAAAGAAGAATCCAAATAGAAGTATGATGACTTTTTAATCAAATGATTGGTATCTCAAAATTTTGTATTCACATCTTTTATAATTTTTCCACTATTATACTTTAGTCGTTACTTACAACAGAGATATGGCATTATTGAAAAGTTTAGAATATTAACATCGCCATATGCTAAACAAGTTGACGGTATATCATGTGGAGTACTTTGCTTTAAGGTAAATCATTTAACTAAATGAAAAAATGATATATTTCATAAAATATTATTTTTATTCTTATATTATTATCATTATGTGTATAAGTAGGCACTTACAACATCAATATTTGAGTTTCAAAATGTGTGTGAAATTTCTCACTTGTGATATATATATATATATGTATATATATATATATATATATATATATATATATATATATATATATATATATATATATATATATATCAACATGTAAAAAATTGTAGCACATGATAATTTTAACTTAATAAATAATTTATAAAGGTTTTTAGGGAAACACTGCTAGAAGTTGAAAAAAAAGAAGAAATCTACCGCCAAATTCTAGCACATACATCTAAAAATTTGTAACACATTTATTATTAAACATATACACAAGCTTTAGTATAAGTTTAATTTTACAAATTACCAAAAATCAAAATAAGTAAAATATAGTAATTGACTTAAGATGTTAAGGTAAATTAAAAAACATAATTGCATTCAATAAAAATGTATAACAAATAAATTTAGAGTTCAAAAAATTGAGTATTGGTTTAAAAAAAAAGTAGTTTCTTATAAAGTAAATAAATTATATAATAATAAATTAATAATTTGTGAAATATTTAAAATATTGCAAAGTATTAGTACTTGGTATCCAAAATATCACATTCCTCATGTGTGAGGAATATGAAATTTTAGATACCAAGTACTAATACTTTGCAAGTAAATATATAATATATATATATATATATATATATATATATATATATATATATATATATATATATATATATATATATATATATATATATATATATATATATATATATATATATATATATATATATCACAATAACAAGCTAAAATTCCTTCGTAAAATTTTACATTTTCCTTATTAAGGCTTCTAAAATAATACATCTCCCTATGTAACATTTAAAATATTGCAAAGTATTAGTATTTGGTATCTAAAATATCACATCCCCCATGTGTAATCTATACATATATATATATATCACAATAAGAAGCTGAAATTCCTATGTAAAAATATCACATCCCCCTTATAGAGGCTTCTTGAATATTACATCCCCCTATGTCAGATTTAAAATACTGCAAAGTGTTAGCATTTGGTATCTAATATATCAAATCCCTCATGTTTAATCTATATAATCATTGCCATGCAAAATATTAACTTTTTAAGTATGAATTTCATAATTTCATAAGTATGTATTTGAAATATACTACCATTTAATGCTGACTTTATTTACAGTATATTGTTTACAAACCTTTTTATTAATCTTGATTGTTGCGTTTTTAAATTATTATTTTGGGCATAAATATTTTGGACGTACTGAATGCACTTTTAGGTGCAATAACTTGAAAACGCATTTTCGTTTTCGGTTTTTCTATGGGGGATGTTATATTTGGTTAGCAATATAACGGTTAGCAATATATATATATATATATATATATATATATATATATATATATATATATATATATATATATATATATATATATATATATATATATATATATATATATATATATATATATATATATATATATATATATATATATATAATAATATATATAAAGTAGAAGTCAAAAGTACGCCTCGTTTTCAAAATCGAAACGGTTGCCTTAATTATAGTTTGCGTACTTTTAACTTCTAAAACAAATGCTATATCATTATACTACCAATATAGAATAGGCGACACAGGTATAACTCGCGCTATACTATTGACTTCTTTGTTGGATTTGTACTTTTAATATCGCTAGTATTGTAGCTGTACCTTTGACTTCTATTTTATGATTTGTGTTTTTAGCATCGCTATTTTCGGCAGTTGTACTTTTGACTTCTATTTTATGATTTATACTTTTAACGTTGGCACTTTTGGTAGCTGTGCTTTTGACTTCTATTACATGATTTGTACATTTAATTTCGCTAATTTTATAATTGTACCTTTGACTTCTATTACATGATTTGTACTTTTAATATCGCTAGTATTATAGCTGTACTTTGGACTTCTATTTTACGATTCGTGTTTTTAACAATGCTACTTTTTGTAGATTTACTTTCAACTTCTATTTTATGATTTATTCAAGCAGTACTTTTGACTTCTAATTAATGATTTTTACTTTTAATATCGCTAGTTTTATAGCTGTACCTTTGACTTCTATTATATGATTTGCATTTTTAACATCGCCAGTTTTGGTACTTGTACTGTCGACTTCTATTTTATGATTCGTATTTTTAACATCGCTACTTTTGGTAGCTGTACTATCAACTTCTATTTTATAATTTATACTTTTAACATTGCTACTTTTGGTAGCTGTACTTTTAACTTCTATTTTATGATTTGTACTTTTAATATCGCTAATTTTATAGCTGTACTTTTAACTTCTACTTTATATTTGTACTTTTAACATTGCTAATTTTGGTACCTGTACTATCGACTTCTATTTTATGATTTATACTTTTAACATTGCTACTTTTGGTAGCTGTACTTTTAACTTCTGATTTATGATTTGTATTTTTAACATCGCTTCTCTTGGTGGCTGTACCTTTGACTAGTTTAACATGATTTGTACTTTTAATATCGCTTGTTTTATAACTGTACTTTTGAATACTATTTTATGATTTATACTTTTAACATTGCTACTTTTGGTAGCTGTACCTTTAACTTCTATTTTATATTTGTACTTTTAACATCGCTGTTAAAATGACTTAAAGACGCCACTAATCAAGAAGAAATGCGAAATGGTAAGAGCTGTTCAAGTTGTATGGCCCAAAATACCAAATCACTTGAGTATAAAGAAAATTTATATTTTCAACATGACAAATATAATATAGTAAAATAAAATAATGCATAACAAATAGCAATAAATAGTTTTGGAATGTTACCAATAAACAAAGTTAGTATTAAGTAAGTACCATAATTGTATTGAATTCCAGCTCTATTTCTATTTTGTTGGCTCATGATCAATAAAGTAAATTTGGAATCATTAAAATATACCTTATTAAAACCATATTTCCACAGTTGGCAAACTAAAACAAAATACTCGAATATTACAAAATGGCCGAACTGAAGAATTAAATAAACAAACAAATTAATAAAAAGAAGACTATCAAAGTCTACTTTTATTAGTAATTCAATCTTTGAAGCATTTTAGCAAGCTTCCAACAATAACAGTAATAAATATTATAAATATATATACATGTATAAATAAAAAATAAATATTAAAAAGTATTTTACATAATAATAAAAAACATAATTGAAGCTCATTTATTGCTTGAATAACATCAATTAGGAACTTTTTTAACATTATTACTTGCCAAAATTATGAAAAATATTTATCAACTTTGAAAAACAAACCTTAAAAATCTGTTATTTAAAAAAAACTATAGACTAATCACAATAGAGATGCAATATTTATTAAAACATATGGCAACTCTATTAAACATATTATTTTGAATTTACAAAGCAACTGACAAGATTATAGTACATATGGCGAATGAGAATCTGATAAAGTCGCGAAGCCAAAAAATAAAACTCTACATTAATGTACCTATAATGAAGAGTGCAAACTTACATTGCCACTTTGCAATTTAAAGTTTCAATGCTTAATCCATCTTTAAGATCTAAATTTATAAGTAACAATCATACTACAAGTATCTCGGTTAAAATTGAATGTATTTATTTTTAATCAATGAGGATACATACCTGAAAAAGTTGAATTGTTCAAAAACTTAAAATTAAGTTTATTCATTTCATTATGATAACTTGTAAGAATTCTTACAATTTATAATAAATCGTGTTAAAAAAGGCTGTTGAAATCAAAAGAAAACTCTGTTTTATTGTAAAGAATATTATTATTTAATACAATAAATAATCATGAAACTGTACTTGCACAATAATGACAAAACCACGATGATCTACTGTTCTTTAAAAAGAAAACAAAATCGGGAATGTTTTCACACATTCTGTTGAACCACTGTTTATACCGATTACACTGCGCCATTTGTTCATTTTTGTTTTGATTTTCCATGGGATTCCAAAGCATTCTACAATTTCAAAGAAAAATAAAGTTAATAAAGTTTCTTCATTCCCTCGAAAAAATTTTTTTTTGAGGGAACGAATAAACTTTATTAACTTTAGGACACTTGAGGACACATATGTTACATGCAATGTAACATATGTGTCCTCATTTCTGATATAGAAAATGTTACATTGTCTGGTTTTGTTTTTGTACTTGCGACATAATATATAAAAGCAATAGCAAAGACACCACAATCCTCTCCATTTGATTGTTGTTGCACTGGTAATACGCAAACATTTAACTTGTCATATGTGCATTTGATGATGACACATATCTGTTGTATCATAAAATTAGCAACTTTACCATGAAATAAACTGTCTATCAAGAAAACCTCACCAGGTTTACAACCATATGTTGAAACTGCTACCCAGTGATTACAACTATCATGCAAAACTTGAACTAAGGGTTTATTTATGTAGATACTGAAAGCAAAATTTTGCCCGAGTACAGTGTCTTGAAGGCCATTTACTTCTTTGAATTGGTCTTTTATCATCAGGCCTCGTTAAGAAGCGTTACGCAGCTCGCATTTTGCTTGCAATCAGTCAATTTGCCTACGCGTTCAGCAGTTTTGCGCTACGCAAAAACTTTTATCTTTAAGAATTATCTTTTGCTGTCGTTAACGTAACATTTATTCAGAAGAAATAAAGTCGTAAGTAAAAGCATTTAACCGCAATTGTAAACTAATAGATTTTTTGTGAAAGAAACAGATTGTTTAATAATTTTTTTGTTCTTGTTAAAATATAGTTAAAAAAAATAAAGTGTTTTAAGTTTTATCTTAAGGAATTAAATATATAAACTCCTTTAAAATATAAAAAATATTTTTTGTCATAATAGTTTTAAAAAATGCACGATTTATTCTAATGTAAATATTTTATTAAAAAGATATTTTGTTAATTGTTAATTCAATAACGTAAAGTTCTAATGACATTCGTTCAACTTATGAAAATAAATTATGATCACGAATATGTTATCGGTAACTGATAAATAAAAAAAAACTCTTTATTTAAAAACATTATTAAAAAGAGTTCACAAAATTAATAAGAAAAAATTTATTAACAGTTAGTAAAATAACCAAAAACACTTGTGATAAGATTGTTTAACTCTTTATATGTATTTTTAAGGAGATCAGTATCATGTTCAATTAAGAAACTCAGACTTCGTAAGTCATTCAAAAGGCTTCTTAGGGATTCACCTGTTATAGACTTCCTTCCTGCATTTTTTTACCTTTTGAGTATCAGCCTTTACCAACGTTTCACCCACTTTATTTGTCTCAGTAATAGATTATTTATATTCATTGTAGGAGATTTCATTGAAATAAGTAGATGTACTGAGTTTATCATTACATCTTTTTATCTTTGCTTTATCAAGATCAAAATCAATATCAATATTTAGATAAGGAGACATTCGGTATAAAAGAGAAACTGATTCCCAATTCCAACTAGGATAATTTTTGAAAATGAAAAAGAAATGCTTGCAAGGATTACAAGACTTTTTTCCAATACATGCGGGTACAATTAGGCATGTTGTCTTTATTTCCAAAATCTACTACATAATATAGCTAAAAAATAAATAACGTGTTTCATTTTAAAATATATATTACAAAATATTTAACGGCAACATGAATAAAAATTATTATAAAACTTAAATTTGTCAGAAACAGCTAATTTTATCATACCTCTCATACTTATCAGAAAGAAAACCGTCAATCACTATAGATAACATTCACTGAGAGAACTATTTCTGTAATTCAAAAGATACTTATGCTTTAATGTATTTATTGCCGCTCCACACCATTATTTGTATTGCAATTGACCAACAAACGAGTCTGACGATATGCTTCCACCCAACGTTAATAATAAAGAATAATTAGAGTAATTAATAGCTGCCTTAACTGTATTTGCCTTTATACTCTTTAGAGGTAAAATAAAAAAACAAAAATTATACAGTTTTCAATTTGGAGGTTTTGCTCAGCTTTCAAACCCTCAGCAAATAAAATCTTACATGCTTTATTGGTAACCAATACCTTGATAAAAAAAACCCTTAGAGCTTCATTATTTATGCAATCAATAAAACTTTTTAAATTCTGTATTTCAGCCACGCATATCTTATGCTTACTTAGAATGATAGCACGGGCTATCATTCTAAGTAAGCATAAGATCTTAAAACTATCTTAACCTAAGCCATTGGATTTTATTTTCAGCCAACGATCCCACGCCAGTTCTAGGTGAAAATCATATATGAATACAACACAACCTAAAATGTATATTGGTTTAAATAAAATAACTACTTCTCTATCAATTCAATATAATAAAAAGGAATAAAAAACTTTACTTAAAATTATCATAAAGTATGATTTTTTATATTTATAATAAATTCAGCAGGAATGGCTGTAGTTTTTTTAATATCAATATTACAGAGATGCACAGTTTAGTGATGGTAAAACACTATTTTATTTTTTTAAACTCCCCCTTAATGTGGTTTAAACAAAACTTATTATCTATTATAGTTTGGGAAATATGAATAGTAAAAATTTGAACTCGCAACGACAAAAATCTTCTATAAAATATTAATTTCTTCAACACAATAATCTGACATTCCATATTTTGGATATAGGTCATTATTCCATGACCTGATATACGACGGAGCTTCACTTATAGAACTTTCAGTTTCGTTTTCACACACAAATAACCGACCGCTTGATAATCAATGTTGGTTTTTACAACAAAAAAGAAAAGTAGCAATGCATAGCGGGTGGTACAATATGTTGCATCCAACAATACCAGTTCATTCCCATATTTAGCAAACAATCTTTTCTGCCATCCATTTTAATAAACAAAGAGTAAGGAAGTTTTGTTTGTACCTGCTAGTTTTACATTGTCATCTTCATGGTCACTGTCAACAGTAACGTCTTCTCCAGAATGCCCTGAAGTTTATAAATCTTGTTTTATTAAAAGCAATCCAAAAATGGATCCACAGAAAACTGATCAATTTGAGGACAACAAACCTTTATTTCTAAAGAATATACTTATAGTAGGATCAGATTCTCTCCATTCCTTGATCTTTTACCGGAGACATTCTTGATCAATAAAAGATTGGCATAACTTTTGTCTAGAAATTGTTATGTGATTGTGAATGGTAGAATTCCGAGGATAAAATCTTTTATTTGAGGGTTCTGGTAGGACATGACCAGCTTTATTAAAATTGTACTTTACTTGGATTTTTGTTAAGTGTTTCAGTTCTTCTGTGCTCAATACACCCTCTTTAAGGTACATATCAATAACCGATACCAGTTCAGGGTCAATTCTCTGTATTACATCAGCATCCTTTTATAAAATTGTAGGTATAAATGTATTCTCACAAAGTAAAGACAAAAGGAAATTGACTTAATACCTGGACGAGGCTTAATATAAATACCAAATAAAATGAATAGAATAAATCGAAAATACCTTGGTAATCATATGACCATTGTGTGCCAAAATATCTGGTACTGCAATGCAAAATTTTTTGATTTTTGATATATATATATATATATATATATATATATATATATATATATATATATATATATATATATATATATATATATGTTGAACGTCGTAATAGCATAAAATAAGTAATTATTTTTAAAAATAACACGATGTTTTTTATTCTTGAAATGTTACATTTTCAAAAGATTATTTTACAATAATAAAATACTCTGAAATCTATATTAAAAAAAGAAGTCTTTACAGAGAAATATTAACGGACAAAAAATTATACACAATAAACCAATATATTTGTTACAAAATAACTCGGTAAATAACCAATTAAAATAACCAACTGTCAATATATATATATATATATATATATATATATATATATATATATATATATATATATATATATATATATATATATATATATATATATATATAAACTGATAGTAAAATTAAATAGATAAGTTTATAGTATAATGTAAAGCTTATTTATTAAGTGAGGGACTTTCCAATTTAATGTGGGAGGCTTCTTTTATCTTTAACTTGTGTTTGCTTGGGGCATTATCCAAAATCTCAAAAGAATCACATTTAGCCAAATTTTTGCAATTAAGAAATAAATTTAAGTGTTTAAATATATGAGATTGTTTATCACTTTTAAGGTGCTCAATTATTCTAGTTGCCTAGTGTCTGGAGGCTTCTCCAATATAACTGGCATTACAGCCAGCGCAAGAAAATTTATAGACAACATGAGATTTAAACAGTTTAGGAAGTGACTCTTTTAAGCAAAAACAATCTTGTATTTTATTAGTAGTGAAAATTAATTTTATTAGAACATCCTTGCAGTATTTATGAACAATTTTTGAAATTTTCCTTTTAGTGTAATTAGAGTACATTCCAATGTATCGAAGCTTAAAGTATCTTATATTTAAGCTATTAAGAATGTTAGACACAGATGGGTTCATTTTCTTATCAATATAGGATTTAATTTCGTAGTCAATAACTTTTTGTGGAAATTTATTATTTTGTAAAACTAATAATAGATTCTTAATATCTTTATCAAAACCAAACCAAGAATTATTAATTTTAAATGTACGATCAATCAAACACCGAACAAATCCAAATTTGTAGCAAGAGGAAATAAAACTACAAAAATTTTGTAAAAGACCTGTATACAATTTTTTGTGATAAACTGAAGTCGAAAACGAATTGGATTTTTTAATAAGTACATCTAAAAAAGCAATCTATTTATCTTGTTCTTTTTCCATACTAAATTTCAGATTTTTATGTTGTTTATTGAGGTGTTTGAAAAATTCTTGAGCTTTGTATTCAGAATTAAAAATAGCAATAATGTCATCCACATACCGTTTACAAAAAAATGGTGCTGTAAAAGAGCAGTTATTGACCCATGTTTGTTCATGGTATCCGACGAAAATATTAGCTAAGATAGGCGCTAAAGGAGAACCCATAGCAACACCATCTGTTTGATCGTAATATTTTCCGCCAAATAGAAAATGTGAACCGGATGTGGAAATTGAGTTATTTTTATCTTTAAAAAATAAATCAGTTGCAATGTTGATGGTTTCTTTAAGAGGAATATTCGTGAACAAACTTTCAACATCATATGAAACAATAAATTTATTAGTTAGATTAATTTGTTTTAATTCTTCAACAAAAAAAAATGAGTCTAAAGTGCAAATTTGTTTAGGTATATTAAAAGTAAAAATCATTTAATAGAAGTCAAAAGTACTGCTTGAATAAATCATAAAATAGAATTCAAAAGTGCAGTTATAAAACAAGCGATATTAAAAGTACAAATCATCTTTTGGAAGTCAAAAGTAGAGCCACCAAAAGTAGCGATGTTAAAAGTACAAACCATAAATCAGAAGTTAAAAGTACAGCTACCAAAAGTAGCTATGTTAAAAGTATAAATCATAAAATAGAAGTCAATAATACAGGTACCAAAACTAGCGATGTTAAAAATGCAAACCATATAATAGAAGTCAAAGGTACAGCTATAAAACTAGCGATATTAAAAGTAAAAATCATTTAATGGAAGTCAAAAGTACTGCTTGAATAAATCATAAAATAGAAGTTGAAAGTAAATCTACAAAAAGTAGCGATGTTAAAAATACGAATCGTAAAATAGAAGTCAAAAGTACAGCTATATTAATAGCGATATTAAAAGTACAAATCATGTAATAGAAGTCAAAGGTACAACGATAAAACTAGCAAAATTAAATGTACAAATCATGTAACAGAAGTCAAAAGCACAGCTACCAAAAGTAGCAACGTTAAAAGTATAAATCATAAAATAGAAGTCAAAAGTACAGCTGCCGAAAATAGCGATGTTAAAAACACAAATCATAAAATGAAGTCAAAGGTACAGCTACAATACTAGCGATATTAAAAGTACAAATCCAACAATAGAAGTCAATAGTACAGCGCGAGTTATACCTGTGTCGTCTATTCTATATTGGTAATATAATGATATAGCATTTGTTTTAGAAGTTAAACGTACGCAAACTATAATTGAATCGATGTATACAAAAACGTTTTAAGTCATAAAAACTATTTTTTCGGGGAAAGAGAAAAAACTTAGCCCAAAATTATTACTTTAATAAATTCAAAAAAAATTCTGGGTGCTTTTTGACATCTTTAAATATTAGATTTGTTAAATTATATATCAAAATGTGTGATATATATATGTGTTATACATAGTTAAAGTTGTCTGACTTAGAACCTTTTTTGTTTACATTTGTTAAGGATAATAACAAAAAGCTTGTCTTTTATATATTTATTCATTTTTTGTACCAAAAACTATTAAAAATCAAAGTTCAAACTATTACACATGTTAAATCACATAATGTATAAAAGGACCGATTTCAAAGCCTTTGTAGACACCTCACTGGATATCGTGTTCCTCTTCCCCGCCATTCGCCTCGTCGGTTGTTGGCCAGCTCATGAGTTCATCATAAAAACCACTGAACTCATCCGGAACATATTGCATTTGCTTTCTAATATCCTGCAGTTTCTCTCTTTTTATCGGAACATTACCCACTGGGTAGCACACATTTTGATGAAACTTGACGATGCGATCGACGACTTGAGACATCTTGTAAGATTGGACCATCAGCCCATCAGCCCATCAATGAGTGGCCTACAGACAATTACAGCTGGAGAAGTCCCGTCAGTGAAGTGCATTAGAGAACTTATTCCAAAACTTATGTTCTCCTTATCAGGAACTTTCTTACCCCGTGTTTCTTCCGAAATGCAAGATTTTTTGTAGAATGTTGGCCACCACTTTTGAAAATCTATAATATCTTCTGTTGCAACTTCTTTAACAGTAAACTTACCAGTAATAATAGAAGTAATGATAAGTTCAGTTATCTGGTGAACAGTGTATACCCTGTCATACTATTTTAGTTTTCTCTTTATTACAGCGAAGTCCCGATCACAAGGTAGGTACGAGTGACCTCTTATCGGGTAGTACTGCTCGATTTGATCAAATCGGCCAGTATCTGTGAGAGCCAAAAGACTCTGTTTAGTGCATGGTTTTTATTTTGGCCTCCACAGTTATCTGAGTAGATGTGGACTTCAGTAAACTGTGGAGAAGCAGACATTAGGTAATTGTACACAAAAGAGCACACCTCATCAGGGCTTTTTCTGGCTGTGCCTTCATGGTACACATAAACATGACCTTTATTGCATTTCACATCGTGAACAGAGAAGAGGTTAACAGATAGCTGTCTGAGGTAAAAGGTTTTCTGGACTTGTATCATCGGTAAAGGGATATTTTGCATGTAGTCAAATGGGATCGCTAAGACATGCGGGTCATTTAGTTTTGTTTCCGGGTTGTTTTTATTTTGGAGTTTGTTGTAAAACTTTTTTGATCGACATTTGTGCAGCATCAGCTCAGCAGCAGCATTTATCTTTGCTGCATCACTGAGATGAGGGCTTCGTAATTTAAAATTAAGCTGAATTGTAATAATTACAATTCATAACGCAATTTAATTATTAAATTGCGTGGGAGAAACCCTGTACGGCGGATTTGACTGACGTAGTTTCCTTGTGGAAATATAAATATAGGGGAGACCGGGGCTAGTTGGCTCGGTTTTTACTCTATGAGCTCTGTAGCCCTAACAGTACATTTTTTTAAAAATATTAAAGTGTAGTCTTAAAGAGTATGGATTAGGGTGTCGTATAAAATTTGCATTCATTTACAAAAAAAAATTCTTGGGGCCTTTCCGGGCCCTCAAAAAAAAAAAAAAAATTTGCGCCAGTTTACCCCACCACATTGCTGCTCAACCAGCAATCAAGAGCTCCTTTAAAACAATTAACCGATTTCGCTGTAACAATTTTAGTCGGAAGTAAATTCTATGCATTTGCAATTCTATTTAAAAAGAAATGTTCTCTTGAAGGGTGTTTAGCAAATTCTTTATGATATTTAAAACAATTCCCCGCAAACAGTTATTAACAAGTAAAAAACATTTTCTACTGTTTATTTTTTTAATACCATGCATAAGTCTGTATAGTTCAAAATAAATCTCCCATTTTTCTTCTTTCAGTAAGCATTGTTAAGCCTAAGGCAATGAGTCGATCTTCATATTTGAGATAAATAATTGATGAAACGAGTTTAGTTACTCTACGGTTGTATTTTTTCAACTGCATTACAGTTTCCTTTCATATAAGGACACCATACTGGAACAGCAAATTCAAGAAGTGGGTGAATGAACGTTTAATAGAGAGATCTCTTAAGTTGACAGTCGAATCTTGCAAACGATTTCTTTATCCATCCCAGCATTTTATTTGCTTTACTAATTGTCATGGTTAATTGATTTTTCCATTTTAGATTTGTTGAAAAAATAACTCCAAAGTCTCGTTCAGACTCAGAATCTTGAAGTTGTATACCATTAATAAAAAATGGATGGTTCTTTTTGTTGGAGCCATGATGCATTTCAACGCAATTTTTTATGTTGAATTTTAGCAACCAGTCTTCAGTCCATGCAAATAATTTATTTAAATCATCCTGTATCTCTTTAACGCACGAATCTGAATTTACTATTGATAAAACTTTGGTATCATCTGCGTATAACTTTGAAACGTTTTTGATTGTATCTGGCAAATCATTAATGTAGATCATTAATGTAGATACCTTCTAGTACTTTGCACACCACTGAAGTTAGGGAAACTGGTCTGTAATTAGCTGCCACTGCTTTGTCACCTTTTTTAAAGAGAAGTGTTATATTTGCAGATCTAAATTGAATTGGGAGTTGGCTCAAAGCTAATGATTCTCTGAAAATTAATGTTAGAAGAAGAACAAACGCCTCTGCAGAATTATTCAGTATAGAAGGTTGAAGTTTATCAGGGCCAAAGGTTTTATTTTAATTAAGACTCTGAAGCCTGATCAAAACATCATTATAACTAATGTCATTAGGAGTAAGATCAGAAAAATTTTCAGCACAATAACTTACTCTTGACTCAAAACTAGGAAGAGCACCATTGGCTTCAATAACTAATACATCTTGAAAACACTTGTTTTAAATATTTACAATTTTAACTTAATCTTGTGAAATTCATCCATCATCTTTTTGTAAAGTTTTAATTGAATCTTTTACAACTAATTGATTGTTTATATATTTATATAGCAATTTTGGATTTTGCTTTGCTTTTTTTTCTAAGTCTTGTTCATAATTAATTCTAAAGTACTTGACGTAATATTTTAAAACCCGACCTAGTATTTTATATTCTTTACTCAAACTACTATCTTTCCATTTTTGAGCACAATTTTTATATATCTCAAATTTCTCTTTTTTCTAATCAGAGATTTAAGTTCTTTATTTATCCAAGGAGATTTCATATTTATATTTTTTGAAACATCAACAGTGGAAATAAATATATTGCTTGCAATGCTTGAGTAGTAAATCAATTCATTATAAATATCCTGAACTGTTTTATTATTGTACAGTTGTACCCAGTTAACATTCGAAACAAATTGAGAAATTTTATCATAATTTGCTTTTTTGTAAACAAATTTATAACAGTTTACAGGAGGAATTTTTACTTTATTTGTAAGAAAGTAATAAAAAATATAACCAAGTGACCTCTAGTGGTATAACCAAGAACAAACTGTGTATCTATTGCACATACATTTCTGGATTCAGTTGTAAAAATCAAATCTAATATATTAACTGCCACTTCATTTGAGAGTTGGAAAGTTGGAGCATTTATATGTTGATGTAAAAAAGTGTCATTTAATGTTTTACTAGAGATATGCTCAATCCCTGAATTGTTGTTAATAGACGATACATTTCCAGTAGACCAATTTATTTAAAGAAAATTAAAATCTCCTATATTTAAAATGAAGCGATACTATTCTAGATTATAATTATTTAGAAGAGATGAACCAGATCTGTCAGCATTGCTGTGCTAAAAAATTTCTTGATGAAGCACATTTTTTATGTTGCTACAATAGAAAAGTAGTTTTGCTTCCATTTTCATTATTTCCGCAATCTTTACAAGACTTACAGGAAGTATATTTATATCATAATTCCAATATCAATTTTTTTAAATATATTAGAATTTAATATGCCTATATTTATTTTGCTTTATTTACTGATAATGTGGTTTAACCTATGAATCATAGGCCGCCATGTTTTAAAATATGTGGTCAAGTTTTTCATTGTGTAGGTAATCTTAGGCCAGATCAAGATATTTCCTCAACATTATCAACTGATTATCTCTGACCCACTTGCAGCAGTAAATTTTAGAAAGCAATAACATTGCAATCAACTTTGCTTACATAATTTAATGCTTTATTTGCAAACTATAGTTAGTGAAGTTGCAGTTGTATTCGTTGGAGAAGATGGTGTTCCACCTGCTTTTAGGGAAGTTATTTACCCAAAAGGTCATTTAGAAGTTATATTGAGTATTTCAGCTAACTTAGATCCTACGGCTTTTTCACTTTTTCCAAGAAATGACATAATTGGTTTGCAGCCCTGAACATGCAACATTGGTTAGAAATCATGTTAAATCATGGCAAGAAACTATTTCAGCAATATGCTGCTGATGCATATGTTAAAATTGAAGAGCAGTGTCTTGCTTTCATAGAAAAAACCAAAGAAAACTGAGAAGCATGCAATATGATGCCTTACATGAAGATTGGTAACAATCATAATGTTAGACCAGGGTGCGTAATAGTTTTCTATTTACTAAGGAAGTCTTAAAAAAACTATGAAAATGCTATGGTTACAATTAAAAAGTTAAAGTATTAAAAAGATCTGGTAAACCAAATCATTTTATTACTTATGCCTGCAACCCACTATAGTGGTGTGTGGTAAAAAAAAGTATCCAAATTTATTTTCAAATCTAAATATTAATACTGTAATTTAATAGTAGTAGTGTCGTTTCACTTTCGTTTTTAAAGTAGTTTTAATTAGTTACTAGGCTTTTCTGATCTTGAAAAGCGCGTTCTTAAAATGCACGCGGTCTGTTGAGCAAGAGCGAGCTAAGCAAGTTAAAACTTTTTACTTTTTGGAATCTTATTATTATTTATTAGTTTAGAAATATTAGGTAAATTATAATAGCAATATTAAAATTATAGTATAAAAAAGTAAGTTTGATATGAAAAGTAAGTAAGGGTGGGGATGAGGCCTAACAATTCTCTATGAGTTATACCATTTCTTTATCATAAAACTGTTTATTACTAATTTTAAGTTTATTAAAGAAAAGAGAAAAAAAAGTTTTAAGAAGTACTAAATTATTATAATTAAATATACATTGAATGCAATTATTTCAAACCTTGCTTATTTTATTATGTTGATTGTTATTTTATTGACTCGGACATTTCTGTAATGCTATTACCTATTTTTGTTCTTTTTTAGAAAATAAAGTTTAATGATGCATATGTAATTCAGCGTGGTTAGCGTCATTACCTGATGACGCTGACCACGATAGGTCAACATAATATCGTAAAAATATATTATTATATCTAAAATATATTTGAAAAAATAGTTATACGCTGCTTTTTCCATTACAATACGATTAATAATAATAACAAGATAAGACTTTTAAATATATATATATATATATATATATATATATATATATATATATATATATATATATATATATATATATAAATACAATACGATTAATAATAATAACAAGATAAGACTTTTAAATATATATATATATATATATATATATATATATATATATATATATATATATATATAAATACAATACGATTAATAATAATAACAAAATAAGACTTTTAAATATATATATATATATATATATATATATATATATATATATATATATATATATATAAATATATATATATACATATATATATATATATATATTTATATATATATATATATATAAATATAAATATATATATATACATATATATATATATATTTATATATATATATATATATATATATATATATATATAATATAATAATGAGTAAATTAATTACAATTATTTGATAATAATAACTTAATGGTTGAAAAGGATAGTGTTACTCAAACAGAATTCTGATTAAAGGAGTGACATCAGTTTTTAAATACAACACGATTAATAATAATAAGCATACACACATAGAACATACATAAACAAAGTAAACATTTAAAAATCATACTCTAATGATAATAATAAAAAATAAACAAACAAGAAGTTAATGATAATAGTTGTACTAATCATAATTTAAAAAAAATAACACATATTTAAAAAAAATACATATTACTTTAGAGTAAAATATACTGAGTGGCATTTCTTCATTTTTTATACAAGATGCTGCATTTATTATTATTTATTAGAAAAGATCATAATTTGCAAAATTTCTTTTATGCTCATTTATTATTCAGTTGTAACAATAATATTATTACTGGTAATATTTTTAATGATAACAGTGAAATTCAAATGGATAATATTAGGTTCGAAGAGGTTATTTGTGTAAATGATAATAGACGACTTGAAATTAATTGTCGTCAAATGAAAGAGATAAATCATCATGAAATTAATTGTCATTAATATGTAAGAAATGCTGTTCAACTATCAGGAAACTTACTTGCCAGAATTCAGTGTCAAGCGATGTTAATGTCGGTTAATTTGATTTTACATTAGACACTATAGAATAAAGCAAAGTATGAATTTGAATATTTATAGTAACAATTAATAACAGTTTCAAATTTAAATAATTTTTTTTGCCTAAAACAAAATTAAAACATGATTTTCATTTTATAAATTTAATATGACGTGAAATTTAATCTATTAATCATTAGTCAACAGTTTGAGAGAAGCTGGAACCTAATTAAGAAATGCTGGAAATTAATTTTAGCTAGGATAAAAATAATTTTGTTTGTTGGTAACATAACCAGTTACTATTATTTATTGCATGTCTTTTTAATTTTTTTTAACATGCTGCATTGGAAAAACTTTCCCTCTCTCTTTCCCTTTCTCTAAGATGAGACTTAAATGAGAATTAGTATGGGGAGAATTGATAAAACTTATGTAATTACTGAGCTCTTGGGTATTTTTTAATACTGCAACTGATAATGACCACGTATAAGAAATATTTTACGAGTTGCTTGCTATTTTATAATATAATTGTTCCTTGATTGTTTAAATATTGTAATAAATAAAAAAATTTTAGTTTCAAGTAATTTAGTTAATAAAATATCTTATTAAGTTGTGGTGTTATTTGCCAGTGTTATTAGGTTGTGTTGTCTAGCCTCTTTATAATATTTTCTTTGTTAATTATTCTGGAGACACATCAATGTGTCCTTACAAATACCTTATGCTATGTGCAACTGTTATTGTGTTTTGTGTTAATAGAACTAGGTTGCTATTATCCTAATTCTTCTACTAACAATAAAATGCAAATAATACTTTTGTAATTGAAAATTGTTTTATTTTCATTTCTTTTTTTATTGGCAGGCTTTACTTGACTTTCCTTTTCTGGTACCTGCTGTGTTGTGACAGATTTTAAAAAGAACTTAACTGATGTTAATGCAGTCTTTTTATGTCGTTAACTATAAGCAATGCCATGGCTGTTATGGAATCAAACCTAAAATATTATTTATAGATATATTTGTATTTAATTTTATTTTTTAGATTATATATCGAGTTAATAATGTGTTTTTATTATTATTGATGATTTAATTACTAATAACCCGTATTATGGGTTGCTTACTGCTAGTTGTCATGAAAGTGTTAAACACAACGACGTAAAAGAAACGCTAAACAGATTAAGATTGTAATTTTGATTCCAAAAGTTAGAAATTTAATTCAAAAATTAATTTAAAAATATTTTTTGCGTAAAAAGGCACGAAGGCAAAACTTATAGTTATCCTGATGTTTCTCCGTTACCTTTAAGTAGAGTAAACGATGATTATGTTTTTAAGAACACAGGAATTGATTACTGTGGACCATTATTTGTGAAAAATATATATTTTGAAGGAGAAATATTTAAGTGTTGGATACTTTTAGCTTCTTGTGCTAGTACACGTTTTATAGATTTAGATTTAGTTCCTGATTGTTCAGTCTTAGCGTGTATTCGAGGGTTGCAAAGATTCATTAGCAAAGTTGGCACACCCTACGAAATTATTAGCGATAATGGATCGTGTTTTACAGCCGATGAAACACACCAGTTTGCATCCTCAAGAGGCATTTTATGGCACTTCAATGTTGCAGCCACAAAGTGGTGGGAGGTTTTTTTGAACGTATGGCACGTTCAGTAAAGAGAATTTTCAGAAAAATATTAAAAACTGCAAGATTATCTTACGAAGAAATACTTACAATTCTTGCAGAAACTGAAGTTGTTACGAATAATCGTCCGTTAACGTTTCCGTATGAAGAACCGGGAGATGAACCTTTATCTCCTAATCATCTCGTGTTTGGCAAATTAATAAGCTTAGAAACATTATTAATAAAAAGCAGTTATGTAAATATGGACATAAAAAAGCGCGTCGTTTACAGAAACTCTATTTTAGAACATTTTTAGAATAGGTGGTGCAATGAATATTTAACAGAGCTCCGCGATTTTCATAAAAGTTATAATAAAAGTGGAAGTAAAAATATTATTAATAAAGGCGATGTAATGATAATCGAAAATTCCAATTTGACCCGAGGTTTATGGAAATTAGGCATTGTTGAAAAACTTTTACTGTCAACAGACGGACAAGTGTGGGCAGCAAATGTACGATGTGTCTCCGGTGGAAAAATTATGTATTTGAATCGTCTAGTTAATAAATTATGTTTACTGGAAGAAAATAAATTTAATTCTGTCGAAACTACGATTGTGAATGAAAATAACATTTAGCTATTCGTGACTACTGTTGGTGGCGGGAGTGTTGCGCTAATCAAATTGTCATCAACGTAAATTGTTTGGATTGGTTGATTATAAAAAACTATTAATGTCCCCATTGGGAATTTGTATAAACAGCGTGTCTATCAAAGCCTTGCTCTCTTGGAGTAATCTATTAAACAACAACGGACTCAAACAACTCTTTTTCTTCTAGCTGTGATCTACGATCTCTTCTTTGTGTTTATCGCATATTTGTATGATAATACTATTATAATATTTGAATATATTGAACATTAGAAACAGATACGCAACAAAAAATATTACGATAAGATGAAAAACACGACATTAAGATCAAAAGGTAACCAAAGAAACTCCGCAGCCAATGTTGAACAAGTCAGTTATGTTCTTCATGGTCACCCCATTGTGCAGAGTTTAGAGCAGACAAAGAACAAAATTCCAAAAGTAATTCTTTATTTGGAAGAAATGATACAGCAAATAAAAGCTGTGTTCAAGTGCTCCTCGATCAGTCATTAGAGTTGATCGAACTTTTCATCTTGGAGAAGTGTATGTCATTGTTACAGCATTTAAGATGCAGGTTGTAGTCCGCAAAGATCTTCAATTGAATCCGATCTTCATTGGGCCATTGTTCCTGCATGGTAATACATTTGATGGTGCATACGCCCATTTCTTTACACATTTACGGAATAAATTCAAAGAAGTGTCATGTAAAACTGAAAATTTTATATTTGGAACTTATTAGGAAAAGGCCATAATGTCAGCAATAAAATTTGCT
Source organism: Hydra vulgaris (assembly GCF_038396675.1). NCBI lineage: Eukaryota > Metazoa > Cnidaria > Hydrozoa > Anthoathecata > Hydridae > Hydra > Hydra vulgaris. The sequence goes on along the minus strand of NC_088934.1, from coordinate 27,418,057 downwards.
TTTCTAGAATCCAATCAGGTCTTGTGTATCCGACACATAAAACAAAATGTGGAGTCATATCTGGCAGACAAATTTGTAAAGTCGTTATGAATGGTTTGTTTGGAAGTCAAGGTGCAGTGTTGTCAGATGATTTAAAAGTATTTGAAGAACGAATCAAGTTTGTCCAAAACATCTGCAAAAACAAAAAAGGAGACAATTTTCTAAAGTAATTAGATGAACGTCTTGTTGATACTTAAAGAAAATGTGATAAGACCTCGTCTGGACAGAAATGTCCAAGTTAACTGGACAAAAAAAAAAAGCAAAATCAGCCAATCAATTTCTGAAATGTGCAGTTAATTGGAAAGCGCAACCACTAATGGAACTAGTCGCAGAAATTTAGGATCTAGTACGAGTTCAACAAAAAGTGCCATTTTAATGCTACTTACAGCCTTACAATTCACATTGGTAAACTAATTTTTTTTGTTTTGCAGGATCTGCAGCGAGCTATTACTGGCACAGGTTCATTCACTCTGGTACAAGAATATCCAATGCATGTTATTTCTCCACAACAATGGTCACAGATGTCCACTGAAGGCAAACATAAAGCAGTGAAAAAGTTGTTCTATGCAAGGATATCAAGCACATTGTCAACATCAGCTGACAAAAAACTCAAAGTTCTTATGCCCAAGGGTTTTAAGAAACCAGGTCAAAGGAAAAGGCCGACAGCTGAACGATTGATGACAATGCCGAAACAGCAAAGAAAAACATGCTTTGGCAAATAAACAGAAATGAACTGGATTGTCTTCTTTAAATATAACTTTATAACTTTACGACTTGTAAATAATAAGAAATTAACGGATAAGTGGCCCACCCAAGGGGTCCCGGTTTTAATAATTGTTTAGAAAAACATTTTTAATCCGACTGATTTTTTAATACGCAGCATCCCCTTAATTTAGGTTTCTTATAAATAGTTGGATGTAAGTTGATGAGCCACTATTGCCGATATCTTTATTACTCCATTTATTATCAATATAAGTTAACAATAAGAGTGATAGCTTTTCGTTTCAATAGATTAGGTTTATTAAATTTAATTCGTACGTTATTTTGGTATATTTTAATTTAATTATTTGTCAATCATATCGCATATTGTCTTATCAGTCAATTATTTGAATATATTAAGTTTATTAAAGGTATTTCGAACGTTATTTTAGGTTATTTCGGGTTATCTTGAGTTATTTTGGGTTCTTTCGGGTTAATCATTTGTCAATCATATCGCATATTGTCTTGTCGGTCAATATTTGAATAGATTAAGTTTATTGCAGTTAATTCGTACGTTATTTCGAGCTATTACAGTTAATTCGTACGCGTTTTTTCGAGCTTCACTCGTTTCTGCATAAAAATCAGATTACGATTATCTAATGAATCGTTAAAATCATTTTTCTTAAAAATTTTTTACAATAAAAATAAGTTATTATAACTTTTATTTCTAACTACTTTTTAAAAAGTAGATAGTAACACATTGTAATATACAACCACAACATGCTAAGTGTGTGGTGAGATAATGAAGCCTCCCCTATCACTTTTTTTTCAAAATAAAATTCAAATGAAAGATTATATGAAAGTTTTTATTTAACATTATACAAAGTACCATTGCAATCTTATCTTTTCCCCAACCTCATCTTTTTACCATAGATGATTTCATGATGCCTGTGTTCCATAACTCTATATCAAGTTTTTATAAACAATACAAAAACTAATTGTGAACACTTCGACCTTTGATGTTAATATATGGGATGTAATACACATAAAATTAAATATTTCCAATTTTCCATACAATTAAATTTTAACTAGCCTTTAATATTTCAATTTCTCAAAGTGAACATATCATAAATGAACAAGGAAACAAAAAGTTTGGCTTTGAATTTCTGCGAATTTCAGAAAAATTTTTTTGTATCATGTTTTTATATAAATATTGAATTGTTATAGTTTTTTGTGAGATCGTCTAATGTTTCTGACAGAAACTTTTGATTTGCAATGACCATATTTCTGTCACATTCTATGGAGGTGTCATGCCTATACAGAATGTAACAGAGTTCCAATTAGTAGTGAAATAGTAATGCTGTCAAGCTTTTCAGTTTAATTAGCTATATAATAAAATCAATCTAAAACTTTTCATTTTATATTTTACCTAGCACATAAATTGCAAATCAGTTTGATATCTTTTACATTTGAGATAATTGGTAATTTAAAATTATGCTGCATAGAACATATATCATCAGATCATCTGTTTCTAACAGTCAAAATCAGTATATTGAGTCGATTTTTTACTTTGTTAGGATACAAAAGGTACACTTTATGAATAAAACAAAAAATGAAATAATTCAAGAGAAAATTTTTGTCATTATAAAAATTTAATTATATATATATATATATATATATATATATATATATATATATATATATATATATATATATATATATATATATATACATATATATGAAGAGCTCATTTTCAAAACGCGGTAAGCGCCAATTTCGAAAAAACTGCGTTAGGTGGATAATTTTGAAGAGAAAGTTTGATACTTTTAAGTCATGTTTGTAACTAATTAATTTTTTTTTTTTAATTTAGGCTCTAAAAATTATTTATTTTCAAAACGCTGTATAATTTTTTTAGTTTATTTTCAATGCGCTGTATATTTTTTTGACCAATCCGTGCTTATATAAAGTTAACTCCACGCAAGCGCAATAGTCATATTTAAATAATAATAAAGATGGCTGATTTGGATGGTTTAGATGAAAGTGTTGTGTCAACGTTAAAATCACGGAAAAAAAAAAAAAACAATGCTCTGCAAGAGAGAAAAATAAGGTATTTAGACATTCAAGCGGAGGAAAAGTTTCTACTATATCATGTAATCATGTTTCAGGTTACTGCAAAGTGAGTTTTTTTAATTTAATAATCTTCGTATGTTGAAATTATAATTTAGTTACGAGTTTAAAGTTTTATTATACACAATGTAAGATTACTTGGTATAATTTGTGTTTATGGCAAAATAATTATTTATTGATTGACTTATTTCAGGCTCGAGATATAACAAAGGATAATTTGCTAAAACATCATACAGAATTCTATAGTATTGCAAATAAAGTATCACAAGATGCTACTATACTGTCAATGCTTAATATAATCAGTGTTAAAAGAGTCAGAGTGAAATATAATAATCGAATAAAGTTAAGAAATATGAGTATTGAGTACTTTTTATGCTGCGAGGGAATTAAAGTACGAGTTTGCCAAGCTTCATTTTGTTCAGTATTGTGTAAGTATAAAATTACTTTACTTTTAATTCAGAAATAGAATGTATATTTTGTTAAAAAAAATTAATGAGTAAAAGTTAATATTTTATTAATTTATTCCAGCCATAAAACCTGATAGAGTTTTAAGAATTGCAAGACACGGGTATGAACATGGAACAACCAGACCTGAAAATAGAGGAGGAGACAGGAAGAAAGTAGCTTATTCTGAAAAGAAAGAAGTTATCAAAAACCATATTTAGTCTTTTAATTGCAGAGCAAGTCATTATGGAAGAAAAGGTGCTCCAGGACGTCAATATTTGCCCTCTGATTTAAATGTAAAGCAGATGTACGAACTTGTTTTTGGATAAAAACAATGCTTATACTGTATCTACTGTAGGCTACCATTATTATTATGGGGTATTTATGAATCATTTCAATTTAGCTTTTGGATACCCAGCAACAGATACATGCTCTACATGTCAAACATATAAGTTGGCTATGAAAAACCAAAATATTACTGATAACCAAAAAAAATTAAAAACTGCTCTTTTTATTTTTCATCGAAGGAAAAAAAGTCTTCTCTTTTATAGTCTTCTCAATGATATTCATCCCAATGAGATCACTATCTGTTTTGACATGATGGAGAACCTTGTACTACCAAAATTATCAATCGGAGAAGCCTACTATTCTAGACAGCTTAATTTTTATGTCCTTGGTGTTGTTATTCATAAAGGTGATAAGTCTCAGTCTGTTAACGATATATTTTTTTTTACTTGGATGGAGTGTAAAAATAGGAAAGATTCGAATATGATTTGTTCAGCTATAGAACATCTACTTAAAAACGTTTTAAAAGATAAATGTTTCAACGCCTCGTCACTTCGATTGTTTTCTGATGCATGCTATGGCCAGAACAAAAACATAAATATGACATGTATGCTTCTAGCTCTAAGAAAACAATATTTTAATAAACTGCAAATTACACACACTTTTCCAGAACGAGGTCACTCATATCTGCCAGCTGATCGCGTGTTTGGTCGAGTTCAGCTAGATATTAAAAAAAGAGACCAAATTTTTGAGCCTAATGAATACATAAACATACTTAGCCGGCATGGAAAAGTCATGGTTTACGGGCAGAATTGGTCAGCACATGACTTCAAATCAGAAGTCAAAAAGTATGTCATGAGCAAAAAAACATTTAAAATCAGTGAAGCAAAAAAACTTCTTATAAATTCAGACAAGCTCGAAGTAGTTGCATTTAGTTACCATTCTGAGCCAAAATCAGTATCCTTAAAAAACGGAAGAAATGGGAGACATTTAGACCGCAACGTTTGGAATTAAATAACTGTGTTAAACTTGCTAAGAAAGACGATGTTTTTTGTCTTCTCGGTCTTGTAAGAGCAGAAGGCAGAATACTTAGTATGTATAAAACACTACTCTGTAATGCCACTGAAGATAATGCTAGCCTTAGTGAAGAAGATAGTTCATAATTTGATTTAAATGTTTTTTAGCTGTGAATTTTGTAAACATGTTTAATTTAAGATACAAATATTTAAAAAAATTTCCAGCATAACATGATTTATTTTGTTGTTTTTTTTATTAACGTTATTGATTACAAGATAAAATACTCATTAACACCTTATATATTTTAATAGTTGCACTTGTGAGTTGTTTAAAAAAAGTTGCTGATTTATATTAAAGGAGAACAAAATTTTAAGGTAGATCTTAGAATGCATAATAAAATAATATTATGTTTCATTAATAGATATATTTTATTAATGAAATGGATATAAAGCGTTTTGTTAATAAATAATACTTGGATATACAGCGTTTTGAAACAAAACAAAAATAACCACTAAAAATATACATCGATTTCATACCGCTCGATTTCAGTAGACATTATAGTCTTATTAATAAAGTACATGTTTAACTAAATCAATAATAACTTATTCCAAAATACTTAATTTCTTTATGCAGGAGAAAAGTTCGATTTACTCAAAACCCAAAAAATGGATTTACAGCGTTTTGAAAATGAGCTCTTGAAAATGATATATATATATATATATATATATATATATATATATATATATATATGATATATATATATATATATATATATATATATATATATATATATATATATATGATATATATATATATATATATATATATGATATATATATATATATATATATATATATATATATATATATATATATATATATATATATATATATATATATATATATATATATATATATATATAATATCCTGTTTTACGTTTTAATTT